>NW_025765525.1:1565000-1700000 GCF_003918875.1 Haliotis rubra | reverse complement strand
TTTTAGCAATATCCCATCATTATCACGGCAGTGGACACCGGAAATGGGCTTCATACATTGTACCCATGTGGGGAATCGAACCCGGGTCTTCGGCGTGACGAGCGAACGCTTTAACCACTAGGCTACCCACCGCCCCCATCTCGCAGTGAAATTACTTCTGACAAAGGACTATTGGTTATGAATTATAACTGCAATTAACACAGGACTGTGGTGAAGTCTGTTTTAAGATTGTATGATGGATTGAATATAATTTTATAGGCAGAAGATCATACTTAAGGTGATGCGGTATTATATAGTGAAATACTTGTTTCTAGCAAACGTTTCTTGAGAAAAAAACAATAATTTTTCTTATGGTAACGGGTATAGCCAGTAGAGAAAGACATGCTTTTCGCAATCACCTGTTGTCATCACTGATTTTCAGTAATCCATTCCAATTATTTTCGTGGCTTTTTCCTGTGTACACTTTCCGGTCTCTGACAATCGCAATTGGGATACGATGACATGCGTCAACCAAGTCAGCGAGCCTGACCACCCGATCCCGTTAGTCGCCTCTTACGACAAGCATGGATTCTTGAAGATCAATTACGGGAGATATTTATGAATCGTTGGAGTTGGGTAGGGAGGGACAGACAGACAGATAGGTTTTTTTATTTAAGTCTCACCTCGATACATATCGACTTTGATTATATACATTAATAAATTATACAAGTAAACTATATCGAGCCACCCACCATGGGTTATGAGAGACTACATTGCAGATAAAAATATACATAGGCAAAAAACGTTTACAAATAAGTTTAAAAGATTAAAAGATTAAAACTTGTATACAATATGTAAAAAAAAGATCATCAGGTTTATAAGACAGTGGAACGCTTGGAAAAATTAGCATGGCAGGTTTTGGCAGCATTGTGTAAAACGGCCGGATGTGAGAGTATATATACTATCCACACAAAAAAGAAACGCATAGGCGTTTTGTATTTTTAAAAATCTATTAATTACCTATTGTGTTCAAACAATCGCCAAAATATGTAACAAAAGTGTTGATAACATGATTTTGGACAATTGCACAAGTGAAAAGTCGACTTTACCTAAAAATGTTGATTTTGATGAGATTTCTCAAAAAGGCATCGCCACAACGCAACAGAAATCACCTTCCAATTGAATTTGTGCAGCAAAGAGCATACACTGTCTGGCTATATAAATCCAGATTACTTTCGGAAGGAGTTTCAAGGTCAAATCACAACGCCATTGAAAGAATGCACACTGGAGATTACCAATTTTCTGTTGCCAGGCGTCTAAATGTTAGTCTGAGCACGATATCACGGCTTGCAGCTCGTTACAATCAAACAGGTATAACAAATAACGGTCCCCGAACAGGCAGACCTCAGTCACCACTGCAGCCCAAGATCGGTACATCCGGGTACTACATTTGCGTGATCGTACTGCCACGTGTGAGAGCACAGCAGCTAGGGTGCCTGGACTTCGGAGGATATCCGGTCAAACTGTACGGAACAGGTTGAGAGAGATTGGATTGAGAGCCAGGGGACTCGACGTCGGGACCATGCTACGTGGTCACCATGGCGCTCAACGTCTCCGTTATCTAAAATTATCCACTTGGTTGTAAAGACATTACCTTGTTCTAAACTGATGTAAAAATTCATTTCTTAAAGTCTATTTGTGGACGAGTTATACATGTTTGAAAATACATTTTCGCAAGAGAGTTCTGGGTTATGCGTTTCTTGTTTGGAATAGTATATATAAGACCTACTTTATCAGTATCACAGAGATGGGTAAAATCTACAAACTTGGCATTGCAGAGGTGTAAAAGCTCCTTTCTCCCATGTTAGTATTGGGGACACTTAATCAAAGCATGATCTCATCTTCTATTTGGTCATCTCAGAATGGGCATGTTCTCTCGTCCAAAGCCCTGTGTCGCTGTAACGCCCAGTTTCTACTCTTAAAGGAACAACTCCACTTCTGAACTGTGCAAGGGCTCTTCTAAACGATCTCTTCAAATATCTAAAAACGTATATTTCACGCCCAAACTCGTTTTTGAAGGTACTGTACAGTCTAAGTTTGTTCCCACCACGTCTATTTGTGTTATACTGTCGTGTCGAATCAGCTTTCCGCTCATCTGTGAACTGTTAAAAGGCGCTGTGTTGAACCTCAGCTGAGACGTGGCGACAACTGTAGCGGTTATGCAGAGGTATAAAAACCGCCGGATTCGACTCCCAACATGGGTACTATGCGTGAAGCCAATTTCTGGCGTCCCTTGTTGTGGTATTGTTGTGGTATTGCTGGTATATATTGCTAAAGGCGGCGTTACCCCCTGGATGCCACAGGGCTATATGTCCTTCCCCTTCAACCCTCAATGTCAAGTCCAATAAAATTAAAAATATCCCACACACACAAATACACTTCACAGTTTCGAATTCCTGTTTCTTGATACCATCCACTATTATTTTAGACAAAACTCAAGTGCTGAAAATGACCTTTCAAAATAGGCTTCATCGAAAATGTCGCCATTTTTGACACAGTCCGAAATCGCGATTCACAGGGTTATTTGTTATATGTTTTGAAATGTGAAAATCGGATAATTACTGGGAGTATTGAATTTAAAAAAGAACATATTAACCCCCTGGCTGCCATTTGGACATATATGTCCCTACACAAAACGCAGTTGGTGTGCCAGAGGGACATATATGTCCTTTTGTAACAACATGGTAAAAGAAGTTAAATTATTAGAAATAAACACAACCCCAAGTCCAAAACAATGCAACATTTAAAAGTATAGTAAATTTCCAACAATTGTGCGTTATTTTTATAACTGTACCATACATACAAATTGTATAAGGAGGTAGTCAAAATCACCTTGTCTCACTAACGATCAAACTTGACGCCATTGGAATATTTTAAGATTTGGAGCACACTGCACTATCTGATTGGAAAAAAAACATTGTAATTCACAGTTACAGATCTGACAGAAATTATTGCTTAAAAGTTGGAAAAGGATCAAATGTCTACAGTTCTATATAAGAATAAGCTTCTGGAACCAACAAATACCTTGTATATCGATGGTGTAATGTGCGTAATGTTTCTCCTCAATGTTTTCATGCTATGCATCGTTTTTCACTTCGCGCCTCAACGTATATTTGAAATCATACAGACAGTAATACATACCCATTGACATCTGTTAAGAACTTTACTTGTGGAACACTGCCACTTTTCATAATGGTGTGTGTACTCAGATATTCCATTATGTCCCCTCATACCTCATATTTAGGAAAAATACAGAAAGGGTACCGAAACTCATTCGCCGGAAGTTGACACAAAATGGCGACCGAAGTTGAAGGTCGCTGACAGTACTTTCCACGAGAAGAAATAGCGGCACCTACGGTTCTCAGATGACAAAAGAAATGCAGGCAAGATAGCCTGTGATATCTCCTAGTGGGGACTGTGTTGTTTATTTCTTCGGAACGACCGCGTGTTAGTAATTGTTTTTAGAATATTATAGATGTTTAACTTTCTGAATAGACGTTGAAAAGTAAACATTGGTAACAACACCAAAAGCTTATATTTTAATACGTACTAATCGCTGTTATGATTATCCTGAATTAATAGGTTATTTCTCATTTCAACACGAACTTCGAACTTAGTGTAAGTGTGATTTACCACGGAATTAATACGTTTTGTTATCACTTTTACATGAAATCGCTAATGGTAATTCTGAAACGTTGACGATGAATCTAGAATCGGTTGGGATGTTTTCGAAAATACACTTACACGAACGCCGTAGAGCGCTTTCCGCCATATTAGATAGTGTTTACAAAATCACGTTTCGCGAAGGCCGGTATTGAGACGCCTATTACATCACGGATATTTCATATTCAGCTTCGAAAAATGCATCACTGAATTCCCCATACATTTTAGAATCAAATTGCAACTGGTCTTTGTCACCAATACCAACTGTCCAGATAAACTGAGACGAAACATATTGGGTGTGAAATTGAACGCTGTGCTCGAAAGACTGCGCTGGTTCGAAATGTAAACAAAGACAAATTCCGATTTTACACTGCGTAGCATTTTCTGAAATTTTCCAACATTCATCCGTCTATTCATTGCTTGCAATGGCTCAATACCTTTGGAATATGCATGGAAAGAGTATCGTAGTAAGAAATAGGAAATTATAAATAGATACAATATTAATGCAATGATTTGATAATTCATACGAAATTGTCAAAGTTTCCGTGCAGCGTGACGCCATGGCTGACGCAAAATCATGCAGAACGACAAGTGTAATTATCAGCATTTCTGGCTTCTTCTCTTACTTACAGTGAAAACGATAAAAACATATAACAATACACAGATATTCAGAATCATTCTGATTACTTACATGTCATATTTATGTACAAACGATCACTGAATCAATGGAAGGGTCCTCGCAAAATCCTGTGTATCCTTGTCAGCAAAGCCGCCATTTTGTAAGAAATAGGTCATTGGTAGTGATGTCATACGTCAACATTGTTGTACATATTAGGCAATTTCTTTGAGGTGAAGGACGGTTGAACAAGAGTAAACACAATCGCCCAATCCTTCCGATTACACTGTCAGTATTATGATGTATATTTCGCGGATAGTTCAGATACTTTTTCATGAAACTGACCTCAGTATCTACATTGAGCCTTGTCCAATATCATATCATACGTGCATATAGGGTTTACGGTGTTTTATTCTTTGAAAGTTTTTGATTGTTTGAATAATATTTACATAAGAAATTGACACATTTAGTGCAGTACACCATATTCTAAACCTTTACACAAGTGTTAGAAGATCAAACGTAGCCATAACTGCAATTACTTTAGTTCCTATGATGTACAATATTCAATGCATTTGATCTAATATTGCAGTTTCACATGAACAGGTTAATGAACGGTGATTTGATTAAACCTTATAAGTAAAACTGATAATATTTAATGAAAATGATTTATGCATGTTATGAAATGTATATTGCACACACATTTAAAGGAATTGTCTTGTTCTTTGCACATTTTTGTGTCAGAAAACAATGATGTATATTGATTGGCCAGGTGCGCGTTTGTCGGAAACGTTTTATGATTCACTATCATTGTTTTCGATAATATAATCAATTCATATTCGATTTAAAAATATTGTGATGACAGGATATCAAACTCTAACTATATTTATACGAAAATTGTTTTAAAATATATAAACCATGTCATGTCTTAATTTGGACAAATCTTACATCCATATTCTAATATATAGTACCTACTAGATCCATATATAAAAAGCTATCTTTTGTGCATCTTCCGTTGCATACTTATGAAGAGAAAAAGCTACATAATCATAAATAAAGAAAATTCTTATCCTAAACAAAATATTCGGGTGTTGTGAAATGTTATTTTTCATTTACGTTAAATTGATGCCAAACAGGTGCGCGTGTTGCTCATGATAAGATACACAGTCAAACTGTCTAATTGTTGATATATTCAGGACACTATTTAAATGGAAAAACCAGTCATTTTATGTTTTGTCTAAAGAGTGTTAATTCTGACAAAGAAGCCGAGACCTTTCACACAATTAATGGAAATTAAGTGAGATATATACTAATCAGCATACCAATGTCGTCTTTTTCCGACGTCGCAAAATGCACGAAACAAGCAATGACGTCAACTAAAATGTTGTATTATTTTCAGCAATTTCATTACATTTGAAGATATAGCTAGTACTCTGGTAATAACGATGCAAAATTAGTCAAAATACATCTACACAAACAGGAGAATATGGGAATCTAAGAACTAATCGCTATTACGTGCTTTCACATGTAGTACGTTGTCATCTTTTCTTATAAATTGTGAAACTACCAAAGCGTATCCGCTCTTACTAGGGAACTTTGAATTTGAATAGTGTGGTTCACCGTGAACAAAAGATAACTAAAATATAGCGTCCGTATCCACAACAAATACTCTCCATGTGACCTGAGTGATATTGACCTAGTGTTAAGCATAACGGAGTTATGCCCCCTTACCATTATACGTGTTTGACCTCTCTGTCGTCGTTTGACGTCGTAGAAGAAAATCCATTTTTGACATTTATTGCGAGTCATTTTTAATGTTGAGCGTAGAATGTTATGCATAAGCACATAAATCCAATTTATATACACTTATGTCGTTCAGATATCAGGCTGTATTTTCTTCGCTCACACTTTCCGTAAAGATGCCAAAATAAAAAAATCGTAGCACAGTGCTTTTATCGGTGCGCGATAAAAAGCGGAGAAATTTACTGTTTTTTAACGCATAACAGAAATTTGGACAACATTTAGCAAGGTCTATTTCTTAAACCGCCGAGGTAGTTGCACTTATATTAATACCAACGGATTGGAAATTTAATATTCTACATTTCTGTGTAATTTTATAGCTGTACGTAGATCCAGGACCACGCGAGCGCAATTCTCGCACAACGTTCACTTTTCAAAGCGTATGAAAATGTGCGCCTGAAAAAAAACTCGGCATCAAGGGGGTTAAACAATATATTGTTAACCAAAAGTCACCGTGTTCTTTAATCTGATTGGTTGAAAAACATGATCAAATGGTATTCAATTCCCGGAAATTCGCTGCGTATTAATACATTTAAACATCGCTCACACCATTGTATTGTTACGTCGTCAGCTGTGATGACGTCATTCAAATCATTTTGCGACGTAAAGTCGGAATGACGTCACAAATGAGCAGTTCCAGATGGTACCTTGGGAGACAGCCGAAACGGCCGGCTGATGACATTTCACTGCTGTACCCGTACTCGATGTCAATGAGTGCATGAGTGTGTGGACCTTTTGGTTTACTTTTGTGTTTACAATGTCGATAAACATCATGTGTTGGCCAATTTCCGGGTGTTATTGAGTATTTGAAGCACGGGAATTCATTTGGAACCGACGGCGTCAGCCGGAGGTTTCAAATGAACTATTCCCGTGCTTCAAATATCTGGGACGAGCTGGGTCGACGTGCTCGTCAGCATGTCAATCCACCACAGACATTGCAAGATCTTCAACGTCACCTTGTTGAGCAATGGCGACGTCGCCATCATTGAAACCACTCACGTGACCAGTGAGGGTACCCTAGGCAAAGATATATTTTCCTAAAGCTACAAGATGATATTGGCAAGCTTAATTGGGCATCAGAGGTTAGACAGTTACTTTTTTCGACTGGATTTTCTCATGTGTGGATTTCACAAAAGGTTGGAAATGAATGTAATTTCTTATATGTTTTTAAACAACCTTTTCAGGACATTTTCTTTCAAGAATGGTCTATGTCTATAAATAATTCAAGTTTTTAGAACACTATTCTTCTCATAAATCTTTGTTAGAACCGGAGTTTTATATTATGAATCTACAAGACAAATCGTTAATACGGGCGTTGTGTAAATTTAGAATTGGCTTCCATGATTTTAGAATTCACTATTTACGCAAACCCAATAGAGCTTTCAGTGATGTAAATGAATCCATCTGTAAAATTGTAATACAAACAAGTATTCAGATTTACGAAGTAAGTATTTATCATTTATATCAGCACCTGTAAGAGATAAACAAATGTTGTCCAGTCTGTTAAATTCTAAGAATATTGATATTATCAAATCTATTGCAATGTCTTTAAAACATGTCTTCAATGCAAGAAATGTCACCACCACCAGGTGCATTTAATTGTAGCAAGTGTATTTGTACTATAGGCCTTTAGGCCCGAAATACTGAATAAAAATGAATCTGAATCTGAATCAATGGCGACGTCTTCCTCGGGGTGGGTTTACTAACGTTCTAAGATCCACGAGGAGACGTTGTGTGGCTGTAAGAGACGCTACAGGAGACCACAACCCTTACTGAAGACCTCAATCGAATTGTTCTCCACGTTGTGAACTCCATTTTAGATGGTACTCACTAGTGTTGGGAATTGGATGAAATCTCACAATTGATGATTGGTTCACTACCAACGACCGATCATCGAAAAGAATTGATTAGCGTCATTTTTCAGATTTTCCTATTCAAGTTGACCTTGCAGATAAGCATAACATGGTTGTCTGTTGTTGTTTTTTTTTTTGTTGTTGTTTTGGGGTTTTTTGTCTAGGTTTTTTTGTTTGTTTTTTCTTTGGTATTTTTCTTTTGTTTTGTTTTTAGTTAGAAACTTGCATTCTGCGTTTGCAAATGTCACATCCAATGCAAAATGATGCAACTTTAAGGTCATGACTAATATATCATTAACATAAACTTTATGGAGTCTTTAAGAAATATTCAGTCATGACTTCAGTAAGTGAAGTGAGTTTACTAAGAATTAAACACGTTTCCGGGCCCTGACAACTTCTATGATATGTTCCATTGTCAAATGTTTCAAACACTTAAACAGTAGTTCTAAAATCGTTCGTGTTCGATTATGAGAAAATGTGATCGACTGCTTGGTCGTTTGGTCACTGCGACCAATCTTCGATTATTTCAATTAATCGGAACACCACTAGTACTCACTACCTTGACATCATGAACGTTGTCGTTGTAAAGAGTTTCGGCCAGACTTTTTTTTTGTTTGTTTGTTTTTTCCTTCGATGTCAGGATGTTCCGTGCACAGCATGCAACAAAAAATATTATCTTAAACCTAATATTAAAAACCTAGTCCAAACAATCCCGACTGACAAGTTTTCAGTTTTGCTCAGTATAGTTTAGATCTTGACACATTTCGTCATTACATGCTATTCATGATATAAGGGAACTGTTGATAATGAGCAGCTGGTAAATAGGAAACAGCATAGTGTGAGCACAGCCATTTCTTCTCCGTTAAGAACTCTGATCACTATTACCACTTGTTTTAGAACAATGCTCATCCACTGGAGTGAGCAATGTCCATCAATCATTGACCTTGCCGAGAATGGACGTTTCGATTCTGACGTTGGAAATTAAGTATGAATTCAGAGAAGACGTAAACATCTTGTTTATTATCATGGATATTTATCTTGCCTCACACATAAATGTCGTTTTCTGATTGGCTGGGCGCTCTTCTATTATTTTCAATGTACCCTAATTACCCCTGCTGGGAACACCGAACTCATTCGGTACTTCGTAGTAGTATTTCTTTACCTCGAATAACATTGAATCACGTATGATGTACGGAAATTACCGATATTTTGCGAATGCAAATCGAAGAAAGGGAGATAAATTTGTTTTTCTTGTCTTGTCGTCTGGTACGCCATACTATTCTGACTGGTTGAGAACCATTCTGTTATTTTCAATGTGCCCCGCTAATACGAATGTACAATTATCGTGTTCCCCTATATTGCACTTGATGCTACTTTTGCAAGATACCAACCGCAATCTCGAATGAATGAGGGACTGTGAGACAGCCTAGTGGTTTTAAGCCTTTACCGAAGTGAGTGAGTTTAGCTTTTCGCCTGCACTCAGCAGTATTCCAGCTGTATGGCGGCGCTCTGTAAATAATCGAGCCTGGACCAGACAATCCAGTGATCAACAGCATGAGCATCGATCTGCGCAATGGGGAACCGATGACATGTTTCAACCGAGCCTGACCAGCGATTTGTATAGGAAGTATAGTGTTCATTTCATTTGGTTGTTGCGAGTTGCGTTGCCGGGTTAGAATTGGTCTTCAGCAATCCATGCTTGTCGGGATCGGGTGGTCAGCCTCGCTGACTTGTCATCCAATCACAATTGGGTTGATCGATGCTCATGATGTTGATAGCTGGATTGTCAGGTCCAGATTCGATTATTTACAGACCGCCGCCATGTCAACCAAATCAGCGAGCCTGACCACCCAATCACGTCAGTCGCCTCTTACTACAAGCATGGGTTACTGAAGATCAATTCTAACCCAGATCTTCACGGGCAGACGGACATTTTACTGAATTGTCCTGGGTGTGTATTGTTTATATTGTGTCTTTTGCAAAAAAGTAGTGAAATATATCCTGAATAATTCAGAACATGCACTTTCTGGTAAATAATTCAAAATATGTGATATCACAGGTTCAGCATACATTTTGCATATGGTGTATTTCTAGTAATATGACAATATCTTATGTAAAATGATAAAATTTCTGCTGTATAAGTGCTAATAGGGAAATATTTTCCACAAGGTGGATAAATATATATTGAAAATAATTCAAAACACGTGATCCATGGTGATTACTTCAAAATGTGATTTCTGGTATGATTTAATAACTTAAGTGCATAATAAACCTACCCCGTCAATGCCTCATAATGTGTGTGTTTGTTTTTTTCTGTTCCACCTTAATTTAAGGTAGAGCGATGAAGATTGTTTGACTGACCAACCTTGACTTGTACACGCTGTCTGATAACTGTGCCGTCCAAGTGTGTATAGGGGTCTTGGGAAGTTTGTCACTCAGGTAACTGCCCGACATCCAGGAAAACCATGCTTGTTAACCGTTACATAAGGATGTATTTGTCTTGGATTATACCACGAATAAAATTCGTGGTTACTATGTTTGATTAGATGAAAGAGAATAACTAATTGGAAACTCGGAATTATGGTTTCTCATTCCCTCTGGATTTAATGTCATAGATCTCGAGTTGGGGCGTTGGTCTCTCGTATTATGTGATGTCAGTAGATTATTAATTACGGGAGATTGGCCGTAAGGTCTCGCATGCCGTTAATTATTGTCGTAATACACCTTGGGGAGGAGGAGGTTTTATTTGCACACAGACGAAATTGATGCAACAGGGGGAAATTAACTTTTCAAAATGGTATGTTTACTAGGATTTCATTATATTCATTACGATCTGCGGCCAAGCACCGCGGTGAGACTTCGAGGACATTCACGAATACAATGTATATACTTCACCTTGGGATCCATGAGGATCTGTGAAGATTATGATGTTGGGTGAGTGAGTGAGTGAGTTTTATGCCTCTTTTAGCAATATTCCAGCAATATCACGGCGGGAGACACCAGAAATGGGCTTTACACATTGTACTCATACGGGGAATCGAACCTGGGTCTTCGGCGTGACGAGCGAACGCTTTAACCACTAGGCTACCGCACTGCCACTTATGATGTTGGTCACTAGATTGTCTGCTGCAGACACGATTATTTACAGTCCGCCGCCATATAGCTGGAATGTTGCTGATTTGCGGCGTTAAACTACAAACAAAGGAAAGTAGTTGCGTTGTCGGACAGGGCTCGCGTCCACCATAACATACATCGAAACGGTTCCACTGAGCGTAAAAGGCAAAATAGCGATGAAAGGTTTATGAATAGCACTGCAATGACACTACACTAGAATTTGCCCTCGTTAACGTATGAAAATCCCAGAGCAGACTAGTATATGTTTTGTCTGTTTTTTAATTAGATTTTAAAGGCACTATATATATCACACCACACTTCTCTAAAAATACATAATGCATTTCTCTAAATAATACTAGCAGCCCTCATGGAAGCTACCTTACAATTTATTTATTTAACATACGTATTTGGATTACAATATTAAATTAAAAAGTTCGAGTGAATTAATGCAACTTTGTATTAAATCGACTGTCGCGCCCTACTGGTCGAACATTATTTCTCTTTACGAATATCCTACGTACAACTTGTGACCAGTTCGGCAAACACCGACAACACCGCGTGCGACAGTTTTCGATGTACGGAGTAAATTGTTTACATTCCCTATATGACAAGTGTTCTCTGTTTGGATGCTGTTCGCCTCGAAGTTTCCATTATCGATTTCAGGCAAGTCGTAAGGGATAATAAGTCTTTTATTGCATCAACAGGAAGCTAAAGTGAGTGCATACGTCCCAATATATACAATATAGGCCAAAATATTGTCGAAAATATGTGATATTGTGCCTTTAAGGTCCAATTACGCGCACACACATAAAGTGATTTTGTGAAGTAAAATTGTTCTCGACCATGTAAGATTGTGTTAGTTTGTTTGTCGTTTAACGCCGCACTCGGCAACATTCCAACTACATGGCGGCGGTCTGTAAATAATCGAATCTGAACCAGACAATCCGGCGATCTAACGCATCGATCTATGACATATGTCAACCAAGTCAGCGAGCCGGACCACCAGATCCCGTCAGTCGCCTCTTACTACGAGCATGGATTGCAGAAGACCAGTTCTAACCCGGATCTTCAAGGATGAACATCTAAGGGCGGTGTGTTATATTTCTATCACCCAAAGCGACATTTCTATGTTTTACGTAGGTAAATAAGGAATCCACCCTTGCACAAATGTAACCCGATATCGGACAGATTTGTTAGCTGGAAAATGGCGCTTGGCCTTCTGCGCGAATCGTTAGCGTTACTGGTTTAACTGTTTCACCTACTTCAGCTAAATGAAATACTCTGTTAATTGGTAACATCCGCAGAGACGAGTGTGCACTGCGATCCCGTAGAGAGGACAATACCGTTGGTACTGTGGACTCGAAACAGACACAACGTCTTCCTCAAACATCCTTCCTCAGACAGAACACCACAGTGAAACAATCAAAAACCTATAATGGAACATTAACGCCCAGATTATCAATATGATATGATGTAGCCAGCACCGCTTTGTGTGCTAGGCGATAATTGGTTTACCTATCCTTCAACTCAAATATAACATTAATAGCGGCGAAAGAAACTCTTGAAAAGCACTAATTATTTATTCTCACTAATGCACACTTACGTGTTGACCCCCAAAAATCAGATACGACCAACATGACAAACATGGCGCATTTGTGCAGAGATCTAATCTTGAATGTCCTTTTGTGTGGTCTTTCTTTTTCCACTTAGTGACCAGGATTTTCCACATACAGGAAAAATTAAGTGAACTAAATGTAAAAATGACTGTCCCTATTTTCCTTCTAAGACTGAGGCGAGCTCATATTAACAAGACGCATGAAGGTCCGGGTTAGAATGAATCTTCAGTAACCCACGCTTGTCGTAAGAGGCGACTAAAGGGATCGGGTGGTCAAGCTCGCTGACTTGGTTGACACATGTTATCGGTGCCCAGTTGCACAGATCGATGCTCATGCTGTTGATCACTGGATTGTCTGGTCCAGACTCGATTATTTACAGACCTCCGCCATATAGTTGGAATATTGCTGAGTGCGGCGTAACACTATTATAAACTCACTCACTCATATTAACAAGTGTGCAAATATGGGTCTGAAACTAGTAATGTGAATGTGCAGCGAACTACAGTACAACCAGAAATTATTGAGAATTTAAAGATTGTAAATGTTCTATTTCTTTCACTCATTACTCACGTAAATGTGAATATTAGCAGAACATAACTCCAGATTCAAAGACAGGTGAACAGTTAGTATTTTGTCAAGTCACCATGGACAGCAATGCAGGCTCAATGCGGCGGGGCATACTACTGATCAAAGAAGTTAGAAAGTCGTGGTCCATGCTGTCCCAATATCGGACCACCTCTTCTTTCATTTCAGCAATATTTGTCAGATTTTTCTTACTGACACTTTCCTTCATAAGTCCCCAAACATTTTCTATTGGATTTAGGTCAGGGCTATAGCTTTGCCGATCTAATAATGTCATATTTTGGGTCCGAAACCAGGCCTGTGAATGCTTTGAACGATGTTTTGGGTCGTTGTCCTGCTGGAAAATCCAAACATTTCCTTAGAACACGTGAACAGATGGAAGTAAATGCCCCTCGAGAATATCTGTGTACCGCTCACTGTTCATATTCCCTTCAAATACACAGAGGGGCGTTGCCCCTAACACAGATATGCCACCCCACACGTTAAATTTCGGACTGTAAAGGTTTTTCAGTTTGTTTGGTCCAGAATTTCAGTGTATTAGGAAACAGCCACGCAGAACTTTCATCTGAGAAAATCACATTGTCCCAGTTAAAATTTCTATGCTGTAAGCACCAGTTCAACCTTCGCTCCTTTTGTTCAGGTTTCATGATCGGTGATGGAATTCCTCGACTTTTCTGCCAACCCATTGCATGCAGCTCAGTTCTAATTGTCTCCTTACAGACAGCCACAGTTCCTCTATCAATCATATCCAGCCTTAAGTTTTCTTAACTCCTTCGTTTGTTTTTATAAACAAGAATACCAAACCGCCTCGTGTCACCGACAGTCAATTTTGTGGGCCTACCTGCGCCTCCCTGGTGCTCAATGCCATATAAATTTGCAATATTTTTCAAAACACGATAAACAGTGGACAAAGGGATGCCTGTTCTACTTGAAAACACTTTAGCTGGTCTGATGTCCTTGTTATCAACTTCCTCTTCTCTAAATCATCCATACTGGGGATCACTGAAAATGTCGTCTGCTAGCATGTAAACAAAGGGGGATAACTCTTCACAAACTAATGAAAAAGGATAAACGAAGTTGTCTCTGTTGAATGAAACCAAGCACTTGATAGCTGGTCAAGGTTGTTTATACTAGAAATCCAATTAAACATATTCCTAAACTTCTCAATAATTTCTGGTCATACTATACAGCTATAGCGAACTCGAGCTCAAAGTGATTCCTTATCTTAGTCCGTTATAACAGTAGTCCGTCATACGCATTTCGACTAGAATACACACAAGATGAGAGCGACCAAACCAGTTCGTTATATCCGTCAGTTCGATATAAGCAGTGTATGAAATAAGGCCAGTCGGACCGCCCGAGACGGTCTAGATTTCTGACGGACGGTCTAAACTTACAGCTAGCCAGCCCGATGGTCTGGTACAAATTGTAGATCTTCCATATATCTGAGTAAATTTACCATATTTGGTCTGGTTAAATCCATATTGGGCTGGTAACATTATGAAGTTACCAGCCCTGATGTCTGGCTGGGTTTTTGGCTTATTTCATACACTGATATAAGCGTGTTCGTTTAAAACGTAGTTTACTTCATCGTGAATGTTGGAGGGATGTTTCCCTCAGGCGTGCCAGAAACCTACGATCGAAATTCGAACGCAGTAAGCTCCGGCCTGTAAACAATCTAGTGTGGACAATCCTTGTATTGATAATAAAGAATGACCTTAATTGTTGGAACGCGTGAACAGAAATGCATAACACAGAATAACCTTGGTGGAAGGTTTATACAGGAAAATAACCCCAAGTGTATACAGATATGTAAAATACGGTATGAACCTTGATGGAACGTGTATACAGAAATGTAACACAAACAATGACTGGTGAAAAGTGTATACAGATATATAAAATACGGTATGAACCTTGATGGAACGTGTATACAGAAATGTAACACAAATAATGACTGGTGAAAAGTGTATACAGATATATAAAATACGGTATGAACCTTGATGGAACGTGTATACAGAAATGTAACACAAACAATGACTTTGGTGAAATGTGTATACAGATATGTAAAATACGGTATGAACCTTGATGGAACGGGTATACAGAAATGTAACACAAATAATGACTGGTGAAAAGTGTATACAGATATATAAAATACGGTATGAACCTTGATGGAACGTGTATACAGAAATGTAACACAGAATGACTTTGGTGAAAAGTGTATACAGATATGTAAAATACGGTATGAACCTTGATGGAACGTGTATACAGAAATGTAACACAAAAAATGACTTTGGTGAAATGTGTATACATATATGTATATGTAAAATACGGTATGAACCTTGATGGAACGTGTATACAGAAATGTAACACAAAGAATGACTTTGGTGAAATGTGTATACAGATATGTAAAATACGGTATGAACCTTGATGGAACGTGTATACAGAAATGTAACACAAAGAATGACTTTGTGGAACGTGTAGACAGATATGTAAAATACGGTATGAACCTTGATGGAACGTGTATACAGAAATGTAACACAAAGAATGACTTTGGTTGAAAGTGTATACAGATATGTAAAAATACAGTATGACCTTGTGGAACATGTAGACAGGAATGTACATTACAGAATGACCTTGGTGAAACGTGTGTACAGAAATTAACACAAAGAGTTACCTTTGTGGAACGTGTATGCAGAAATGTACCATCGGGTAACATACAGAATGACCTTGGTGGATCGCTAATCTATAGATATAAATACAGAACGATTTTGTTTTATCGATTATTTTGATATGTAGATTAACGAGTAAGCTTTGAGTAACATTCGTCACCACTTGCCCCTTTCCGCAAACTCCAAGAATAACACGAGTTGGTCACGAATGCTTTGAGTAAATAGACAGTACATTCGTGACCAACTCGTGTTATTCCGGGACAAGCCGAATAGCGATTACGGAAAGGGGCGAGTGGTGACGAATGTAGACAGTAACATATAGAAGGGCCAGCGCGGGAGGTGTTTATACTGATGTTGAATAAAGATTTACCATGGTGGAACGCGTATTCAAATATTTAAAATACAGAATGAGATTACATGAACGCGTAGAAAGAGATTTAAACAAGAAAATGACGCTTACATTTGAATTACCATTTCATATAGAAGATTATCGTGAAGAAAGCAGTAGAACGTCAAGACAGAATGTACACGTATATTATATAAATCTTGATTTTCTCTTTTGTGAATCTATGAGAGTTTTACTCACGTAGGTCTCCATCTTGAAGGTATTTGTCTGGTACATTTCACATTCAAAACAGTTTTTACATATTTGATACAAATATTGTCTGCACTTTATTTGCAAATTGCATATTGGGGCACTTTAAAAAACCTTTTAACATTTAACAGCAAACTGAAAGCAAATTGAAGCGTAATAAAATATTCATTACCCTGCTATAGACAAAATATTATCCATTTAAATTCTAGCTCAGCTGAAATAAAAATGTCCATAAATATAACATTTTTTGTTCTGTTTATGGTTTGGGGGTTTTATATTTTGAAAACGGGCTTGCGCTTTACATTACCTCACGTGACTTTTCTTCACAAACGTACCTCACAAATTATCTCCCTTCAATAATTATTGAAAACGAGGCTCAGTTCCGGATCGTTCGTACAAAGGTATGTCACGAATAGTGACTCAATTGATTTCACACGCAATTCGTACGTTTATGAACGGGTACAGAGTATAGAGGTTTGTGTCAGTAAATGTGTTAGTAGTTATGTTCATTTGACATTGTTTTCAAACTCAGGGAAACTTATTTTTATCTTCCGAACTGGCTATGAAGCACGCGTTCCTCATGGCGCCGAAATTGTTTATTCGAATGAAGCCGATAAGGTTTGACCAATCCTAGTTTTGAAATGTACTTGTTGAGGTGTATGGAATATTTATATACTATCAGTAATGTAATTTTCTGTGTGAAAATGAACGAAATAAATGTACTTTTATTGAATATAAACAGCCCTGAACGAGGTCATGGTTGAAATTAATGTCGAGTTGGGGCAACAGGTGCTGGATTGCTGTCATCAACTTGAAACATCAACTTATTTTAATGTAACTTGTCTCTGAAATATTGCTCAACTTCAGTAGGTAAACAGTTGGCCCCAAATAATTATCTACCAACAGTGTTCTATAGCAGAACATTTATCTATCATGGTTGCACACGTTTGTTTGTTTGGTAACATATGATCAGCAGTGTTGATCCTTTTTTTTTTTATCACAAGGCCTATTTGAAATATGATAGAGGGTGCTCTGGTCATCATAGACATATTTCAATTTGCCTCTGCCTTTCAATAATAGATGTCCTATTTTGGTTGCAATTCCATCAGAGATGTTTTGTTTAGCTGTGAGAAGGGGGTGTGCAGGTAGGACGGTGATGGTGAGATGTCTTTGTACAAGAGCTTGTTAACATGAATGAAGCTATTTATTTAACTAATCCCGGCCTCTGTTTCATAAATCAATTGGGATCAGTTGTATTCGACATAAAACTATATAATTGTTTTGATTTTGGTTTTCTTTGGAGTGTTTACACTATCGATAAACATACGACCAAACCGGAAACATGCCAGTGGATATTTTACGCAGAGCGAGTCGAAAATTAATGTGAAGCCAACGAATACCATTACTGACAAGTGCCTTTACCACTATGGCATGCATTTGAAACATCGTAAGATTAATATTCATCAACTCTATTCTAGGGTGAAAAATGAGCATATGTACTAGTATTTGGTTATCATGGTTAATCTTGAAAATATATATCGTCAGATCTGTTGTCTGATGTTACACATTTTCAGACTGCAGTGTTTATTTGGGCTATAATAAAAACTGTTGAGACACACAAACCTTAATTCTCAAATGATGGCTTGTGTTTAGGATAAAGGTATATTTTATATGCTTGTGACATGTTTTACAATTCTGAAATTGTTTTACAAGCAACCACTAACACAGGGATATGTAATAGATGACATGAACGTGGTAAACAAATGGACAAAATATTGAACAGTGATAAATCGTTGCAGCCCTAGTGATAACATTTCAGGACATATCATAATGTCCTCCCAAATTTGAAATTCTACTGGCCCTAAGATAATTTTACCAGCACTTGTTGCCCAGTCATCTAAAGCCCCACAATAAACAGTTAAAAATGCGTATGACTTATGACTTATAGTTTAATGTAATCTCACATTTATCACATTTATGTTTGTTTTAGCATGATACATTTTGGTTTTCTTAAATGGTAAATATTAGGGGTGAAACAGTATGTCGCAGTATTAGTAGAACCGCTGTATTTGGCCTGCGGTTCGGTATACCGTAATGCAGTCCAAAAATTCAGTCATTTCTATCTAGTCATAAAATGACAGTTTGGTTCAGTAAAAATAACAAAGATTATGGTTATCGTTTTTGTCATGTTAAAGAATGTAAGGTTTGACTCTTGTTATCAGTTTTCTGCATTATGATCATATCTCACATACCAAACCGAAACAGACAGAACAAAGGCCTTGTACCGCATACGTACCATTCTGTGGTCGGAACTGTGGTAAGAACGTACCGTTTCACTCCTAGTAAATATCTGAGACCAGTGTCATGTCAGCATGTTTAGGCTTTCCTCCCACAGTATACCTGTGAAGATACAGGTTAGAATGAACCTTCAGTAACCCATGCTTGTCGTAAGAGGCGACTAACGGGATCGGGTGGTCAGGCTCGCTGACTTGGTTGGCACATGTCATCATGTCTCAATTGCGTAGAACGCTAGTCTGGTCCGACTTGACACTCATGTGTATACGAAATTGTCAATATTCTTAGCATTATTATCCGTGAAGATCCGGGTTAGAATATCGATCTTCAGTAACCCATGCTTGTCGTAAGAGGCGACTAACTGGATCGGGTGGTCAGTCTCACTGACTTGGTTGACACATGTCATCGGTTCCCAATTACGCAGATCGATGCTGATGCTGTTGATCACTGGATTGTCTGGTCCAGACTTGATTATTTACAGACCGCTGCCGCCATGTAACTGGAATATTGCTGAGTGCGGCGTAAAACTAAACTCACTCCTCCCACAGAAAGCTGACTCACCATGTTACTGTTTAGCAACTCTCAACCCAACACACTGACTATTTAAGACCGCCTCCGTGGTGTAGTGGTTAGAGCGTCCTCCCGGAGAGCGAAACGTCGCAGGTTCGATCCCTGACCGTGTCATACCAAAAGACGTTAAAATATGGTACTTGTTGGTCCCTGCCTGGCGCTCGGAATTATTGGGTACAACAAGGACTGGTCGGCTCGGAGTCAGTATAATGTGTCTAAGTGGGGTATTCATGCTTCACTGCGGCATGGTATCTCAGTGGGCTAGCACTATAAAACCAGCTTAAGTCTGGGCTAGTACAAGCAGTCGCACATACACATACACACACGCATGCACGTCGTCATATGAGCGAAATATTCTCAAGCACGTCATAAAACTCAATTTCACCTCACCTGTAACTATTTTATCTGTTCATTGTTTTCCTTGTCATGTAGTAGGTATGTGCATGGCAGTTATTGACTAAATATGTTGACCTATGTTTACATTGTATAAAGTGTATCTATATCTATATATGTATATTCTGCTGTCAGTAAGCCTGTTAGGATTCTATGGAATATGTCCCCCCAGTAGAGTATGTTTGCCCAATGAGTCTAGTATAAGTTATAAGTGAACATGATCAGGTGGGCCAGCTTAGTCTCTTGGCTGATACTCATTCATTTTTTATTTGATCATGGTGATAGGTTGGAATGTTTGCTGACATTGTTATGATTAGCACTAAGCACCGACTAAACACTAACTTCCCATATTATGTTGTTAAATGAATGTTTATTATGATTATGTCAATGTATGATCACTGAACTGTTGAGAAACTGTAACTCCCCTTTCAGTAATTGATTAATTGAAAGCACCAGCTGTGTGTCACATTTGATTGTTGTTGTTGCATTTGTGTGTTATTTATTACTTGTTACCATGGTTACTTCATGTACATGATGGGGCGGTGGGGTAGCGTAGTGGTTAAAGCGTTGGCTCGTCACGCCGAAGACCCGGGTTCAAATCCCCACAAGAGTACAATGTGTGAAGCCCATTTCCGGTGTTCCCCGCTGTGATGTTGCTGGAATATTGCTAAAAACGGCGTAAAACCAATCTCAGTCAGTCAGTCATGTACATGATTGTTGTAAGAGGCAGCTTATGGTAGTGGGTGGTCTGACTCACAGACTTCGTTGATATATATATCAGGGTGTCAGCATCAGTGTAGTTGATGCATGTCAAGGTATCACCCATCATCGGGGTGGCGTATAGCCTTGTGATTAAAGCATTCACTCATCACGCAGAAGACCTGGGTTCAATTCCTCACATGGGTAGAATGTGTGATGCCCATTTCTGGGTTGTTGGAATATTGCTAAAAGTGGCGTAGAACCCAGCTCACTCACTCACTCATATCGGCATTTGCATGGAACAATGATCCAGGTGTCAATCACAGGATTTTCTGGCCCAACATCTATGTTTTGGTCTAGTCTAGTGTTAAGCTGAAGATTTGAGTTTCATTCCCCTCATGGGTATAATCTGTGTAGGCCATTTTTGTTACACCAGTCTCACTTACTTTGGTCGACACTAGATTATTTTGATGACTGCTGTCATTGGGCTCAGGGATGGGATGGTGCGAATAGTTTGCCGTGAAAAGACAGTATGCAAAATTTGCAAAGCCCATACATTATGTTGAGAGCTGTTTGTTACTTTTTTGAGAGTGGAAAGCTCCAGTTAATATTCTCAGTTCTTCCTGGTAACTATGAACACTACAAAGTGGTGACATTTAAAATGAAAATGTAAAACTGAGAAAAGCAGTTGTATCGTATTTGCATTTGATCGTAGTTTATCTGCATTTAGAGTTACAAGTCTTCGTACAAGTTAGTAGTATGTTAAATTCTGGGGAGAATAGGTAAGTGGGTGTTAATTTTTTGCTTTATTGGTTAAATGTGTCGTTCATTGACTTAGACCTGAAGTACGGTCAGTGATATTTTAAGTAGTGCCATTTAAGTAAAAATCTGAAATTGTGAAAAGCTAGTTAACTTGATGTACATTGACAGCTGGTAAAAGTATTTGTCAGGGGTGGAAATAACTTTAAAATTGCTAGTGTACTCCAGTACAGTGGCACATGTAAAATCACTTGCCCTGATAATATTTCCACTATACCGGCCGTTTTCTTGTTGATGTTTTAAATAAACAACACAATTAATATTGGAAAGTCAACTGGACACCGGTACAGTAGGATATACAAATTTGCTTGCCCAACAGAAAAAAACCAGGACTCGGGCGTCGGGCAATGGGTTATTTCCACCCCTGTTTGTACTGTGTTACATTCTCAAGGGAATGAACAAGTTTAAGTTAAGCGTTTACTTTATTGATTATTAGTTTGTCAAAAGAGTTCATTCATATAGCAATATTAGCATTCTACAGCCTGCATGGTAGAGTGAATTTTCCCTGTTCAATACTCTCCACCAAAATATTTGGTGACTGGGGAGCTATGGTATCAACTTGCCATCTAGGTAATGGTATTTTGTCACATGCAAAATGTGGGAAATATAGAAACATGATATGTATCGTATCATGACCTCAGTATCGAGATACATATCACATCGTTAGGCACCTGTATTGTGACATCCCCAGCTGTCATATAGCTGGAAAATTGCTGAGTGCTGCCATAAGCCACAAACGAATATGAACTTGTTATGTACAATAGTATTTGATTTCAGATTGCTGAATCATGGCACCCAACAATGCCCTGCCAGTCTGGGGCAATGAGAAAACCATGAACCTGAACACTCTCATACTGACCAACATTCAGTCGTCACCATACTTCAAGGTCAACCTGTTTGAACTGAAGACATACCATGAAGTCATAGATGAAATATACTACAAGGTAGGTAAGATATCACCTGAACATGATGATGATGATGATGATGATGATGAAGAACTCTGACAATACACTGTAACCATGGTGACTGGTCATGTAGGGATGGGTCATATGTAAAAATACAATCATCCATATGATAATAATGATCCTATAATAGCAATCCTGTATTTGTCAGTACCAGAGTAAGTGAGTGAGTATTGGTCTGACTTTCGTTTTAAAATTGTTGCGATTATCATTTATGTAAGTAGTTCATGCAGTTCACACTGTATACTTCCTGGATTCTTTCATCTGTAAATATATTAATAGGTTACGAATCTGAATTAAATAACCCAAATCTCAGACTTCCTTCTGATTTTACAAGTAGTTTCTTCAAGGTATTATGGTGCATATTTCTTAGTATTTCAAATTCTGGTGTGCATTCTCAAAGTTTTATCTTCACAACTGCATGTACATAACATGCAGATGTGGCATCGTCTATCGTGCCAGTATCAAGTATGGTTGGCTGAAAAGATTCATAATCTAAATGTCGATATGAAAATTTTGCCTATAGTTTCATGCTTAAATTATTGTGATGAAATAATGTTTTAGCTTACTCAGTACCCAAGGTTAGATCTTTATTCATCAGGTGCTTATAAATTATGTTCAAGGCGGTGTTTTGTTAGTAATCCATGGTTGAATTTGTCACCACTCACCAGTATTGTGAAATAAGTTGATTTCCTTCAGAGTTTTTTGTGCATTTTCGCTCAAACTACCACTCCAATATTTATCCATAATCAATTGATATTTAGTAGACGATTATCAATCTTTATACAGAGGTACAGATAAGTTGCATATCTGCGTAAATTACGCAAATATTTATGTGAAAACTCAATTCTTATTAAGTCTATTGGGTACAAGTAACGCTTGAATTTTGAGAAATACTCAATAAGTGTGATCTTACATGCGTACACATGAAAATGTCAAATCTTAGCTTGCGTACCGGTGGATAGATAAAATAACTGAGGTTTACTGAGAGGTTCTATTTCGGGATATGAACTTGACAACTTGCAGTCTTCCTTATCGATCCTCTATTACAGATCAAATATAAATAACAAACACTAACATTTAAACTTTATTATATTTTTAAAATGAATGGAAAATTGCAAAATACTCAATTGAGTTTGAGTGAGGTGAGTACAATTTATTTGGTTACTCAAAGAAAATTAGGATACCCAATTGAGATGAACACAAGCGAGTACATAACTCAATGACCCAAAAAGTTATCTGTAGCTCTGTTTATATCTATAGCCAGCCTTATTATCAAGTGTATTTGCTCCATTGTGTATGTATCTAAATCGTTGAGAACAATCAGTAAATTTCCGGTATGACCCAATGTGAAACCCCAACTCAAGCCTGCATTGTTCAGTTTTTGAGTGGTTGCCTCCTGTTGCACTAGGTGATGCACCTGGAACCGTGGGAGAAAGGCAGTCGGAAGACAGCAGGCCAAACAGGGATGTGTGGCGGGGTGAGTACTAGCTACTGTTCATTATGTATTATTGTAGGGTTTTATAACGCACATATCCACGCAACTAGTACATGCATGCTCAAGATGCTGGTTTACTACATAGCACATAGTTCAAGGTATCCCACAAAGGATGTTATGGTAACAGCTACCTCAGGATAAACATAAAGCAAGCTAAAATGATTGGTTGATTTACTGGAATGACTGATGAAGCTAACATCATAATTATCATCTAGTCAGATTTGAAGCTGTCTGATATTTGATGGGACATAAGTTTTAAAAATATACGTCTTACAGAGCCCATAACCATGTTATCATCAAAGTGTGATTTCCTGTCATGTACAGTGGCATTCAAAATGGCCATGTCCACATTCAGCTGTGAGATAGAGAGTACCACTGATATATAACTTGATAGCGATCAAAAGTAGGTTTGGAATCATTTCAATTGGTCAAATATATCTCATTTTCCATTAATCTAAGGGCGGTGGGGTAGTCTAGTGGTTAAAGCGTTGGCTCGTCACGCCGAAGACCCGGGTTCGAATCCCCACATGGGTACAATGAGTGAAGCCCATTTCTGGTGTCCCCCGCCGTGATATTGCTGGAATATTACTAAAAGCGGCGTAAAACCAAACTCAGTCAGTCAGTCCATTAATCTAAAGTATATGTATAATTTTATCCGTGTGTGACGTTGATAGAAAAAAAATATTTTGGGGAAGGGGAAAATGTCGCCAGGTACAAGATCAATAAATAAAGGCCTATGAACACTAGACAAGATATTGTAGATTCAAACAAGTGACAGAATGTTCTACATGGTAATTTGAATCCTCTCTATATTGAGTGTTAGATACAGTACATGTTTCTCATCCAGGTGCGTGGGGTGGGGGCAGGAGGCATTGTGTCTAGTGCCTATTGTCTGCTGTACAAACTGTTTACTCTCAAGCTGACCAAGAAACAACTCATTGGCCTCATCACCCATGCTGATTCTCCCTACATCCGAGGCCTGGGCTTCATGTATATCAGGTAGGTTGTCAGGGATGTTGCCACCTCTATGTACCCATGAAGATCCAGGTTAGAATTGGTCCTCAACAACCTATACATGTTGTAAGTGGTGACTAATGGGATCAGGCAAAGTATTGTCGGAAATAGAAAACAAATGTTTTTTCGCAAATTATATCTACAATTTATTATTTATGTAGTTAATATGTGAAAGTGTGAACTATCTATTAAACTAAGTTCAGCCTAACTACAGTCTCAGTGGTAGGTAGATAGGAAACGTAGAAAAAGGACTTTACTGAGGAGTGATTAGTGCAGAAATGAGCAATGTGGGTTTTTTCTAAGTCCAAGGCAACTTATTTGGAACAGACCATGGCTTTATGTAAATTAGAGTGTGATAACGGATATTGTATTACAACGGATACTTCTTAAATGCCCATTTTGACATTAGACTTAGCCTCATTATAAACGATAGATGACATAAAAAATAATAACTTTAATTCTGAAACTATTAAGGATGTAGCTACCATGGAGTCTCACTATCGCTATTAATTAAAAGTAACAGGTTGGAGGGTCGTCTCAAAAGCAAAACCAGGACGGGTGTCGCAGAGAGTGGTTGGGGTCGGGCTGGGGGATAGAGATATAAGCTAAGATAAGATAATACTTTAGGGGAATTAAACTGGGGGCATGTCATTACAATTTACAAATAATATTCAGTCCTGTCGATCTTTGGGTGGTCATGCCACCTATATATTTTTAGACATTTAATACGATGGCTGGTTTAAGGTTTCTATGGGTATCATACTCTTTTACATATCTCAACATGAACGTTATGAAAGAAAGACACGTAAGATGTTAATCAGTAGATGAGACACATTCAATTCGCATGAAAAAGCATAAAATATCTTTGAGATGACCCCTTGTGCCTGTAGGTAGCACATGCATTTCATGCGAGGTGAGTCGACAATCTGTCGTCATACCTGGCTGAGCAACCTAATTGTCATCTATAGTCTGATCTATTGTTTTCAGCAGCTATTCATATTTTTTCGTAAGTTTTGTCAGATGTTACGAGTAAACATGTTTTTCTGGACATCCTATTATGGATCCCACTGAACGCCCAGTTAGGCCGAAGTGGGTTATTTCGACATATGCTATTTGCAATTGTGTCAATTTTAGGGATACAGAGTAACAGCCTAAAAACAGTTTTTTCTTTTTCGGACAGTACTTTAGTCAGACTCACTGACGTGGTTGACACATTTTATTGTATCCCTATTGTGTAGTTCAAGGCTCGTGATGTTAATCACTGGATTGTCTAGTCCTCGATTATTTACAGACTGCCATATAACTGGAATGTTGATGAGTGCGGCGTAGAACAACCAACCAACCAACAACCAACTCAACCTAGAAATTATCCAGTCTCATTATTTTTCCTTATCCTGACTCATGCTCTTTTGCTTGTCTTCTTCTTCTTGCGAACATAGTGGAACACTCCTTATTTGAAGCTCCCTTCAAAATAAAATCACTAATTGGTACTCACCACGAGTTGCTCCCCTTTGTCTCCCCTGGCGGGAAAGGTGTCGCCACCCTCTGGCCATGTGCTTCACTCTCTCCTTCTTCGCCCAGTGAGCAGGATGTGAGAGCGCCTTGTGTCTCCTTACACACATATCCTTTGATAATCTCTTAGTTTTTACCTCTCTTAGGTTACTATAGAGGTATAGCTAGTATCCTTTACTATTTGTATTGATTAATTATCGTTTTTCTACTGTTTATTCCGCGTGTATTACGTGATTGTTCAGCTAACTTTACGTTCATGAAAATCTGTATGCGATTTGTAGATTACACGTTTTCTGCCTCCGATCCACATGTAATATGCCCTAGTTGTTCTACGCGTGTCGTTTAATTCACGTTGCAGTTACTGCATTAATTTATCTCATTCTGCATTTAATAAATATCATCTTTGCGTCTTAAGGCGTGCTGCAGATAGATCACGCAACAAGGGCAAAACATGGCAGAGAGTCCAGATATTCCATCCAGTCAGCTGCTAGCGATCGACCCTCTCCCGTCTGGTGTTCTGCTAGAGACCCCCTCGGCAGAGAGGCGCGGGGCGCCAGTCCGTTACCTCGAGAAGCGACCGGCCTCCCCAGACATCCCGTCATTGCAGACTAAGTCTAAGAGGGCCTCTCATCGTCGTCTCAGCGCCAGATTGAGGACACCCAGGGCAGCGCAGACTTCCAAGGGGAAATCTCACGAAGACAAGAACTTTCTCAGCGAGATGGTTCCAGCAGCAGAGTTGGGCCTCTCGATGATCAGCCGATAATCATCCCGACTTACGGCAGAAGAAGCGACCCGGTGTCAGCGACTGTGACTTCTGCAGAGATCTCCATGCAGCCTGATGCCTCTACACCGGCGTCAGGCGTCATTGATGTGAACCCCCATCGCAGAAAAGGCGCCCGGCGACTTCGTCTGAGATCATCCCAGAAGACATGATGCGGCAGATTATGAACATCATGGAGGACCACTACAAACTGCGCCAAGCGAAGTCCGAGCACCAGCGAAGGCTCCAGCGTGAACAACACCCCAGAGGCACCCCCGTCAGCGTAGCAGCCAAGGCGATGTCACCTTCCGAAGGAAGTCCCACCACCACCTTGAAGGAAGGACCTAGATGTACAGCCTTCGAAGCGAAGGCGGGGAGAGATCATCACCATCTTGATTTCATCTCTAGATATGGACTCAGACCATCAGACATCACGGAAGCCTTCCAGCGAAGGTCATATCATCGATCCCCGGACGGACGCGCTTAAATGAAGCTTGCGAAGGCATTATGAAGGACATATGATTCAGATCTTCATCGTCTAGAAGAACATCGAGGGACTGCCGAAGAGCTTCGCGAAGCTATCAACATTCACCTCACAAGTCTCGAGAAGATCATCCCATAGGCGATCTCCTCCCGTTCATCACCAGGTCGATCACCCATCAGATCTCCACATAGAAGCGCACAAGTCAACTAGATCGCCACAAACCTCATCAGATATACAGACAGCTACGCGCAGTCCAGAAGAGCATCTACAATTTATTAATGATGATGGTTTTGAGGATGATGGAGGAATCATATTTTCTGATGCAGAGATCACGGTATTGGATGGTCAATAACCTAGATCTCACATCACCATCTAAAAGTGGCAATACAGCTCAGATGTATTTGATGAAGGAAGATGATCCAGATGCAATCACTCTACCCCGATGGAAGACCCGATTGCGGCAGTGCCACAGAATCTAGATGCAGCTTTCCAGAAAGCTACGAAAAGTTCAGATACCACATCTGCCCAACTTTCAAGCCAAGAAGTTCTCCGCGCGATAACATGGACTCCTTCTACAAGGCCCAGGACATCGATGAGAACTATAAGATCATCAGCGATGTAAAGAACAAGATTTACAAGATGGATGATGTAAGAGTTGGCTCATATAGAAACCATGGCGAGGGCGTATGTTCTTTGGGTTAAATAGATCTAGGGCGATCAATGAGACTCTTATTACTAGATTCGGGATTCCACGGCGGAAGATGATAGAATGATTTATTCTGCCTTACTTATGCAAAGAAAGATCAGCAGTTTTTAGCGGATCATCTTACATCTGTTTCAGCAGCACTGACCTTAGCTTCGTCGTCAAGGCCTCCTCGCCTCCTGTAATTGGGGAGAACTTTACAGCCCACTTTATACAGCCCGTGGTCGACAACATCCATCTTTGGCGGAGAAATCGAATCGAAAAGTAAGCCAAGGAAGTCTCTAAGGATTCCAGGGAAGTCCTTATGATTAGATCGATGGACACACTAGCCAGCGTCATTAGTCAGACTTCACAAAGATACTCAGGCAGATCTAAGTTCACGGGCCTACAAAGAGCAAGAGACAGGAAGATAGCCAGCTCTAGAGGTAAAGATTCTTTTAAAAGTAAGCCCATGGCAACTATAGAGGAGGATCAGGAAGAGGCAGGACACCCAGAGGTTCCCGCAATTATAGGCAGCTGAAACACAGGTTGAGCGACTGGAGTCTTCCACCCCAGCCGTTCCAGTACAACCAGCTCAAGTGGGTGGGCCTCCAACTACACTGGGAAAACTGGGGAATACTGCAAGACCCTTACGTCTCCAACATTCTTCAACACGCAGTTTGGTATCCCTCTACAGGCCAAGCCTCCGCTGACAATCAAACCCCCAAGTTCGATTTACAAGCAACAACTACCAAAGATAAAGAGGCTGTTTCATCACTCCTATCCAAACAGGCCATAGAAGTAATAGATCAAACAAGCGTCGAACCAGGTTTCTACTCCCCAGTTTTCCTAGTTCCCAAGAAAAACTCCGCGGGAGAAATACAGACTCATCTACAACATGAGCTTTTTCAACAAGAACTATCTCATGAAACCACGAAGTTTAGCATGATACATTTACCTCAGTTCATGAGATGATTAGTCCTATGGACTACATGGGCAGCATAGATCTACAGGATGCCTACTTGCACATCCCCATTCATCCCGATTCCAGGAAATACCTACGATTTACTCTAGAAGGGCTACATTACCAGTGGAAAGTACTCCCATTGAATATCATCAGCCCCTGGCTATTCACGAGGATAACGAAACCGATTATCAAATTTCTACATCGTCAAGGAGCTCGCGAGTGCGTTTTACCTCGACGACGGGATACAAGTAGATCAAGATCCACTGCGTCTCAAACTACAGTTAAATTACATCATAAAGCTACTAACACAACTAGGTTGGTTAGTAAACTTCATAAGTCGGACCTAGTACCATCGCCAAGACCTACAGTTCCTAGGTATTGATTCATCACAAATCGCTTAACCGTATTATGGTACCAGAAGACCGTTGGCTCAAGATACAACAGACCATTCCACCAGCTCTACTCTCTCCGTTACCACTGCGACAATGGCAGAGCCTACTAGGTCTTCTCACATCAGCCCAAGACATGACTGTCACAGGCAGATTACAGTTACGTCCCCTACAGGTCCTCATCAATGCACATCTCAGCGATGTACAACCATTCAGTCTACGAAACATCTCAGACCACATCTACTATGGTGGACCAAGAAATCGAATGTCTGCGAAGGGATTTGTTTAGCAGAGCAGGAATACAAAACCCATCTGTATGTAGGCAGCGTCACTCCAAGGTTGGGGAGCTCATCTCACCAACCACCGCGATATCAGGGTTATGGAATCAGCAAGAATGCAAACTCCATATAAACAGTCTAGAAATGAAAGCTGTAATCAGCGCCATTCTACATTGGAGCACATTTCTACAAAATGCGGCTAATGATCCATACAGACAATTCGACAGTGGCGTTCTACATAAACAAGCAAGGCTCAGCGAGATCGATGAACCTTTTGAACCTAAGCTTTCAACTGTTGATTTAATACAAGATCTAAATCTACATGTCAGAGCAGTGCACATTCCGGAGCCAGAAATATACTAGCAGGCGGCTCTCTCGGCCTCATCTACCATCACCGACAGAGTGGATGATCAACAGGAAATTTTGCACAGATAATCAAGCAATTAGGAGCTAATAGACCTATTAAGCCCGCAGCGATTCAACAATCAGCTACCGACATTACGTGTCACCAGTCCCAGACCCCCAAGCGGGCAGCGGACGGCTCTAAGTCTATCATGGGAAGGCCTCAATGCGTGCAGCGTTTCCGCCGCCAGCAATAATACCTCAAGTATTACAGAAAATCAGACAAACACAGAGCCTACAACTCACTTTGGTGGCCCTACTGGCGGCCAGAGCGTGGTTTCCATACTAATTCAAGAAATCGGTCAACCAACACTGGAGCTACCCAAGCGCGCCAAACCTGTTAATTCATCCTCACACCAAACAAGTGCGGAAACCCAGCAATGTTCCAACTACTGCGTATGGACTGTATACAAATGTGCTTAAACAAGAGGATATTCTGCCAGGGCGGCAAAAGCAGTCAAAGCGCGCTACGTTACTCAACTTCGTGGCTTGTGCGGCGACAAGTGGCACAGTTTGAAAATTATGCAACAAAGAAAGGGTTTACAGCAAGAAAGGCTTCACAACCTCAAGTGGCAGACTATTTGTGTTACCTACGCCAAAACAAACATTTAAAAGGTTCAGCGATATCAACATATCTTGCGGCTTAGCTCTGTAATCACCATGAGAGCGGGTGTCAAATTGACAAGATCTCCAGAGTTACTGGCCTTACTCACGAGCTTTCGATTGGAGGACCAAAGCGGAAGTTCCGCCCAGCTTGGGATCTGAATGTAGTGTTACAACACCTCACGAGTGAGGTCTATGAACCTTTGGAATCGACAAACTTTGAATTTCTCTCACAGAAAACATTGTTTCTGCTATAAGCTAGCCACAGCAGCAAGAATGTCTGAAATTCACGCTCTGGATTCTGAGAGGATACAGTTTGATGACAATCATAACACAGCGCACCTCCGGTTAAGATGGGATTTCATGCAAAAATCAACTGCCAGGTCAACCAGACAGATTATTCCACATCCGGTATCTATCCTCTATTCTCGGATCACAAGATACACAAGACCTATCACTGTGTCCGGTAAGGCTCAAAGTTTATTTCTGACGATCCAAAACAAGGAGAAGATTTCTCAAGCGTTTATTCATCCCATTATAAGCCTCTGAATCAAACAGAAGTGTCACGGACCACAATATCTATTTGGATAAGGACTGTCATTCTCCGTGCCTACAAGGCAGCAGGCTTGGACCCACCAACAGCATCAAATCCACATGAGATCAGGGCACTGGCCTCTACCCTCGCCCTACCGCGGTAACTGTTCCTTGAACCGCGATTATGGAAGGATGCTATTGGAAATCTAACATGGTATTTGCTAATCACTACCTAAGAGACATCACTACAGAAGATGTCTCTGGCATTCACCATTTGGGACCACTGGTCCTAAGCTCAGCAACTGACAGTCCCTCGTAGGCGTTAAAATATTATCCTCACAAGATTAATATGTATTTTATACATACTCATCTAGCTTATAACTCTACGGAGTTTTAGGGCTATGTATATATGTTCAGCTTAAGTATTCAACCTTAAGCATATACTTGGATATAGTCAATTTCAGTGCCTCTATCAGAGTCACCTATATATATATATATATATAATTTATATGTATTGTTCAATATATTCATAATGTAATTCCCCTTTAATGGCTTTATATAACCTATGGTTTTCTTTATACAGGAAACATCCTAAATCTAAGCCTTCATGAAGTTCCCGTAGGGGATATTACAGTATATCTATACAAAATCACTAATTATAAATCCAAAGTATTCTGTTACCCACCTCCGTTCCGTTAGGATGCTACAAGCAAAAGAGCATGAGTCAGGATAAGGAAAAATATGTAATTTTTAGAGTAAAATTGATATTTTATACTTATCCTGACTCATGAGGTTAGCCCTCCCATCCTCCCCACATAACACTTTGGATTTCCCTGTAAATTCAAGTGTTGGGCTCGCTAAATCAGGAGAGAGTGGAGCACATGGCCAGAGGGTGGCGACACCTTTCCATCCAGGGAGACAAAGGGGAGCAACTTCGTGGTGAGTACCAATTAGTGATTTTATTTTGAAGGGAGCTTCAAATAAGGAGATACAAGTGTTCCACTATGTTACTTAGAAGAAGAAGACAAGCAAAGAGCATGAGTCAGGATAAGTATAAAATATCAATTTTACTCTAAAAATTACATGTTACATGCTAATAATGAAATTAGCCAACAGTCATGTGAATTGATGCTCAATGGGTTTTCCTGTGAAAATATGGCACATGTTTCAAGAGCATGGGTACCAACAAAAAGGAATAGACACTGTTGGGATTCATCTAGAGGTGCTAGGAGACAGATATTCAACCCAAGTCTGTAGTAAATGCGATTGAAAATTTTCAAATTTTAATTACAAACTTCCAAGTGCCCCAGAGTTTACAAGAAAATAGGAACATTACAGAAATCAAATTTGGAACAATATGATGAGAGGGATTCTTAGGACGATGTATCTGAGATTATAATCAAGGCTACATTAGGCCTTTTTTGGTGAGTGCTCTCAGCACCTATTACAGCATTGCAGAGAATTAGACAATGAATATTCTATGTTACATTGGAGTAGTATTAATGGCTAGCATGTCGGTTCTAGGGATATCATTAAGTAGGGATGAACTGAATGAGTTGGTTGTCAATACTCGTAAACAGTTGTACTGAAGTTAACCGTGTCAGCACACACTTGCAGTAGACCTCCATTACACCATCACACTCCCTCAAACTCCCTCAAACCATGTCTCTTGGTGTCGGCTGGTGACATCAAGTATATTGTGGTGAGTATAGCGACCAGTCTTCTACTCTATCCCATGTTAACATACATTTTAGGCCAACTTAAAAATAGTTTGTTTTAGGCAACATTAGTCTCTGAATGGAGCAGATTTGATACTTTCAGACAAACCTTTTTCGCTTTGGTGTCAGATGAGGTTCCAATGACTGCTATTTTGTATCAGAACACAAAAGGCGCTTTTTAGAGGTGTTAGCTGGAATATTACATCAATATCAGGGATTTATTTAGATTTGTGCAGAGATTGATATTTGGCATGAAGCATTTGTCATCAGCAATTGTCATCAGTAATTGTCATCAGCAATTCCCAAACTTATGTTATTATTACAGCTGTTAATGTTATGACTTTTCAGAGATAAGTAGCATTTCACTGACAATAAAACCAATAAACTAATAGAGGCTCTATTCTTCATGATATTGCTGGAATATTGCTAAAATTGGTGTGAACCTTACTCATTAGTTTCAAATGATTGGTTGCTTGAATATGCCTGAAACGAACCTATTTTTAATGTGGCCTATACTACTATCATGATTACCGGTATATTGAATGACATGTGCTAGTCAGTATAAGTTGTAAATGTACTTTGTACTTCATGCATTTCCTAATTACAATTAGTTTAGCTTTTTCATTTTCCATTGTACAAATGATAATAAGTTTTACATGCTATAATGTTGATGAATATAAACAGATTTAAAAGAAAGTATTTCCTTTGCAAAAAGATTTGGATTATTTGACGCTCTTCAACGTAAATAATGCTTCAAGACATAATGCTAAAGAGATGTCTTGTACATGTAATGTAAGCATGTAAATGTTCTTGTTGCTTCTCTACTTCCCATATTGTTTATGATTTTGTTGTGACTTCAGGGTGTTGCTCTAGCCCAGCATTAGAGTGGTAGAGACAGCTGCTTCGCGGCGGAGCCGGACCTCGATTGAGGTTAAACTTTGATCAGTGCTTCACAAGCAATAGTGCTTCCTTGTTTCTAGCATGTGTCCTGACACGCCCCTTTAATATGTTGTAGTCCATAACTTCACAGCGTCAAGTGGAAGTCAGGATTATTTAGTACATTGTAAGAATCAAATGACTTCAACCAAAAATAATGTTGATTTAAAACTGATATGCAAATTTTAGCAACTTGTCGTTATGATGAGAAACTTGTAAATTTCTTCAATTCCTGTCATGAATTTGGGCCAGGACTACAGTCAGTGCTAATTTATGACAATATTGTCAACATGGTAACTTGCAATGATAACTGACAATTTTTGTCAACATGGTAAGAACCTTTCAATTAGCATTGACGAAAATGTCAAGTTGGCAACAACCTTACAATTATGGCTGACAGTATTGTCTACTTGGTAACAACCTTACAATTAGGGCTGACAATATTGTCAACATGGTAAGAACCTTTCAATTAGCATTGACAAAATGTCAAGTTGGCAACAACCTTACAATTAGGGCTGACAGTATTGTCTACTTGGTAACAACCTTACAATTAGGGCTGATTGTCAACTTGGAAACAACCTTACAATTAGGGCTGACAATATTGTCTACTTGGTAACAACCTTACAATTAGGGCTGACAATATTGTCAACTTGGTAACAACCTTACAATTAGGGCTGGCAATATTGTCTACTTGGTAACAACCTTACAATTAGGGCTGACAATATTGTCTACTTGGTAACAACCTTACAATTAGGGCTGGCAATATTGTCTACTTGGTAACAACCTTACATTTAGGGCTGACAATATTGTCTCCTTGGTAACAACCTTACAATTAGGGTTGACAATATTGTCAACTTGGTAACAACCTTACAATTAGGGCTGGCAATATTGTCTACTTGGTAATACCTTACAGTGAGGAATGAGAATATTGTCAGCATGTCAGTCTCTTCCAACTCATCCATCAGTTGGCATGTTGTTTGCCATCTCTGATGTGACCCACAAGATGTAGGACTGTGTTTGGATTGGACTTAGAACTCCATTGCATGTCAGTATCCATTTGCTGGTTCTTTTGATTGCAATATCTATGCTGATATGTCACAATATGTCAGCCTCTTTTATTCAGTGACCTTAGCTCTCTATGTCAAATAACGTACACTGCATTCGTACAACAATTTTCCTTACAAATCTATGAAATAAGGATACTTGTGTAAGCAACAACGTTGCTGTTCCTTTTTTAACTCGTTAAACACAAGATCCGTTTGAAACCCTCAGTACTGTCCACATCTGGCTAGAGCAAAACCCATACCAGGTTGTTTCTGTGGAAGCTTGTGATGATAACTGCCTTTGTTAAGGTCTGCTGTTGCTGCTGTTGCAGGAGATTGATGTCAAAGCAGGTGGAGGACATGCAATCACAATAGGAGAGCTGTGTCGGCAGTACCTGGTGAAGCTGGAGTGGTACTCCACGCTCTTCCCTCGCATCCCGGTCCCTGTACAGAAGTCCATCCAGGAGAAGTTGAAGACCCGTCCCGCTCTGCGCCCCGCTGCTGAGGAGACTGAGTTCATACCCCATGAGAGGAATCGAGAGGAGGATGTGTCGTTCGGTGAGGCTGAACGTGCTGCCAACAGACGAAGGTGAGTGAGAGGTAACCAACACTTTATGTTTTAATGTTCCCAGGTCTCTTCTGTTAGTTTCTGTAACCTTAGTACAGTTCCTCTGCAACCCAGTTTCTTGTCTCATCTGTATTACTGGTTTCATCAGCAGAACTTAGGAGAGGTTCAATTCTTACTCATTTTCAGTGCTCATTTACTTTTTGTACATTGAAAGTTCAACCATTGCATATTGTTTTTAAAAATTTTGTGATCAAAACAGACAAAATCTGGAGAAAGTTTTAATATTTTTTACAAGCTGTATTTTTCATATTCAAATTTGCCCCGTCAGTGCAAAAGATCCACCTTTGTTTCAGTCCTCCAAGAAGACATAGGTCAAGGTCACCTCGGAGGTCACCTCATAGACGGCCCTCACCCCGCCGTTCACCAAGACGATCTCCACAAAGAAGACACTCGCCTCGTAGAAGTTCCCCAAGACAAGAACGAGAGAGGGATCGGGAGAGGAGGGGTCAAGTGGATGATTTTGCAAGGGAACTGGAACGAGAAAAGGAACGGCAGAGGCGCGAGAAAGAAAAGGATCACAAACGAGAGAAGGAGAGGAGGAAGGAAAAGGATTCCCATCGTAGTCGAGATACCCAAAGTTCTCATGGCAGGGATCGGCGAGAGGAAGGCCGAAACAAAGAGAAGAGAAGGTCACACAGTAGAGAACGGCATGAAAGGTCAAAGAGTCGAGATAAGTCGCGCAGGTCGCGTAGTCGTGAGAAGCACGAAAAGTCCCACAGCGAAGATAGAGTAGAGAGATCTGAAAGGCACAAACATAGGTCAACTGATGAGCACAGAGAGAAGCGAAGGTCAAGGTCACGAGAACCCAAAAGGTCAAGGTCAAAAGAGAAGAGTAGGGATAAGCATGGCCGATCTCGGGAAGATAAGGACAAAGACTCAAATCGTGAACACAAACGAAATAGACATGATGGTGAAAACGGCGAGTCTTAGTGCCACAAAACTCACTAGGCATTCACTCCTTTATCTTCTCAAACGTGCAGCAGTTTGACTGTCCAGTATAAATGAAGTTGAGTGTTTTATCCAGCTCATTGTTGCCTGTTGAGATGAGACTGATTACGTAGATGGTGGTCATGAGGTGCTGTATGTTGCTGCTGTCATTTTGCTGATCCACACATTCTGTTTTGTACATAAACACATCATTTTATCATTGAATTCAACATTTTCATGTGCCACAGTCTAGGCCTCCTGTGAGATAAACACCTCTTTAAATGCTATATGCCATGCAACTTGATTATGGCCATTTAAGAAAAGTATATGAAATGAAAAAGATGTGATCGCGGGAGATTACTTTCCCCATTCTTATTATCACTAAAGGGTTTATTACTGGATCCAGATTGCAACATCTTGATGCTAAGTTCTGATGAGGACTGCTAATCTACATAACAACTTAGGGTATGGATTTACAACTTCTGTATTATTTACAACACAATGTTTCAGTTGAATGATGAACATTGTAAGTCTAGTAGAGTATCAAATCACCTCAGCTGCAGAAATTAACATGAAAATATATTGACAGTATTGCAAAGAAGCATTATGTCTCCACCAGCATTAACTAAAAATTATATGACATTTTACATGTTTAAGTCAGTTCAAGTAGGATGCATATCTTACTGTGTTCATACATGACATAGATTTTCTTTGAATCATTAAATGAATTTTGTTGGGTTTTTTTTTTTTTTTTTTTTAAAATTGGGTTTAAGAACAACTTAGAGAAATTGGTCAATTGTATCATTTGAGTGTGTTGAAGAAATCAAGCAGGTTTCCAGGCCTAAGGAACTCTTTAGTCTGTATCTCCATAGTTGTCCAGCAGAATTCATTAGAAGTGAAACGAGAAGGTGGAGCTGTGATTAGGTATGATTAGGTATGATGCATGTAAGGGTGGGTGCGATTTGGAAATAGGAAATATGCTCCGTTAGGTTTTTTGTATGTTGGTCTGCAAGACTAAATGTGATGTGAAACTGTTGCAAGTTTGTGCCATATTTTGATTGCATTTCTGATTGCTAAATTTGGGTATCAGTAGTGCTTGTAATTCAGAAGTTGATGTTCCTTGGTTTGGCAGGTGAATTGTAGCACAGAATGATATAGGCTAGATGATGAATGAAATGCTGATTATAGCCAAGTTATTAAGACAAGACAATCTGTGTGAGGAAATGTTTGAACGGTTTCGTTTCGAAATTTTCGTGTCCCAATTTCATAGATTGATGCTCATGCTGTTGATCACTGGATTGTCTGGTCAAGGCATGATTATTTACAGACCTCCACCATATAGCTGGAATATTGCTGAGTGCGGCATAAAACTGAACTCATCAAAATCGTTTCCATTTTTAAATCTGTTATTTTCATGTTCCTACACCAATATAACCTGTGATGTATCATATGTATCATGATACAGGGGTTTTAAATCGAGGGATTGTATCATGACCCTGGTATTGGGACACAGTGCTGTGTCACCGTATCGTTACACCACTAGAAATTTTAGAAACTGATGTTGCAAGGAATGTATATCTTCATCTCATGGTGCTACATAGAGGACAATTTAATTAGAAATTATTTTTGAATCCAATATTCTTTCTTGTAAATTCTTTCATTTCAAGATGGTGTTTATTTCATGGCTGGTTACGTAATGATTTGTTCGAAACATGTTTCATTTGTACAGGTTCACACAAAATGGTTTTACATTTATTTATGTACTTCATACCAACTTATTGCCTTTGTGTTACTATTCTCAGGTTCTGTCACCGAAGTCTCTCCCCTGGGTAGTGAGCAGGGACCACTGATTACAACTGTCATGCATCACACAACATCGTCAGAATCGTCTAAGTGTTATCAAGCATTTCTCACAACTCAAATAATACTGTAATATAATGTTTAGTGTTCATTTTACCGAACCTTTAACTTGTTTCTGTTATATACTGTCCCCTGCTGAAATAATGCTAAAAGCAGCATAAAACTCAACTCACTCACTACATACAACTCTTGGGTTGGTAGGTAGCCTAGTGGTTAAAGCGTTCACTTGTGCTGAAGACCCGAGTTCAATTCCCTTTATAAGTACAAAGTGTAAAGCCCATTTCTGGTGTCCCCTGCCATGATATTGCTGGAATATTGCTAAAAGCAGAATAAAACCATACTCACTCACTAAAGCTGTAATATATCTGGTAAATATTCTATACTACTCAAAATATGTTAAGGAACACTCATTTCTTCCATAAAACAACTAGTAATCTGAAAGAATCTGGTTTGCTGGGACTTGTGAGTATTATATATTATTCTGAGTCACAAGTTGATGCATCCAAGGAAGTTGCCCACCAAAGAAGTTTGGAGGCTGTTAAAATAAGAACTACCCCAGAACATTTTAAAAGTGGATTTGGTTTACATATAAGCTGCATTACAATTAGTTTGTTTCTAGGTCGTAGAGCAACCCATGCTTGTCATAAGAGGCGACTAATGGGATCAGGGCTTGCTGACTTGGTTGACAAATGTCATTGTATCCAAATTGCGTAGATTGATGCTCATGCTGTTGACCACTGGATTGTCTGGTTGTTAGACCGCCACTATATAGCTGGAATATTGCTGACTGCGGCGTTAAACAACAAATAAACAAATTCTATTTAAATGCCTGGCTAAATCTCATCTCGAAATAGGGGAACAGGGCTTCCGGCTTGCCAGTGTGTCACAGGAGTGTTGAAGTGTGGGAGCTCTCACTGCTATTCAATAACCTTAAACGGATACTCGCATGTCCCATGCATTATGATGCTTAGTAAACAGTGAGGTAAACTTTGGGACTTAAAATTGCACAAGTGTATCCTTCTTTGAATATAACCCAACAGGCTAGTATTTATCCTGGCTAGGAGAGGGTTCGGGTTATTAGTACCTTGCTTAACTGGTAACTGCTATTGGTCACATTGTCTGGGATAAAATACGTCTGTTCTCAAGTTATTAGCTTGGGAGTATTTCATACTTTTCTAGGTGTGTACTTGCTCGAGAAGAATGTAGATACTTCATGTCAAAGAATGAAAAATGAAAATTCTCACTTTGTTGCAATTGTTTCTTGTAAGATTTGTAAATTAATAGCATAGCAGGTAAGGACCACAGAAATATGGAAGATCTTTCTCTACTGCTGTTTTCAGTGAATTGTTAATAGGTGATCTGTTCCCCATATTTGATGATTTATATTTTCAAAGTGTTGAAGGGTGTTTGTAAATGTGAATGGTTAGTTACTTAACACCTGTTTAATTTTAACACATTTTGTATCAAACAGTAGTGTTGTTTCTTCTTTTTACTTTATAAATTGTAAGCCTATTTCCTCATTAAATCAGGAAATTTAATTTTCTAGTCCAAACAAACTTAGTACCATAGTTTGCCAACAAAGTGTTAATTGTCTGAGACATGCACCATGTTTGGCCTTCCTCCGACATTAGGGGCGGTGGGGTAGCCTAGTGGTCAAAGCGTTCGCTCGTCATGCCGAAGACCCAGGTTCGATTCCTCACATGGGTACAATTTGTGAAGCCCATTTCTAGTGTCCCCCACTGTGATATTGCTGGAATTTTGCTAAAAAGCAGCGTAAAACTAAACTCACTCACATGACACCAACATGCCATGACTGTTCAAAGTGGTGTTAAATCCTACCCTCTCATTCTTATGAAGTAGAGGCAGTGGGTTTGCCTAGTAGTTAAAGCGACCGCTCGTCACGCTGAAGACCCGGATTCCATTCCCCACATGGGTACAATGTGAGAAGCTCATATCTGGTGTCCCCTGCAGTGATATTGCTGGAATATTGCTAAAATCGACTTAAAACCATACTCACTCACTCTGGTGTCGCCCATTGTGATATTGCTGGAATATTGATAAAAGGGGCGTAAAACTAAGCTCACTCACTCACTCACTCACTTATGAAGTAGATAATTGTTAACATCCACGGAACACCCACCAAACCAATAATTTGGGTGCACAAAATGTCTGATCTAGATAACTGAAGCCCAGACTGACCTGGTAATCTCATCCCATCGTTTTCCTGAGGGTGAGAACGTGATAATTTGAAAGTTAGTTTGCAACAGGTTGTCTGTTCAGGAAATAAATTGCATATCCCATTCTGTGAAGGGGTGACAAGGTTGTTCCACAAATTGATTAAAATAGATTTAGAGATTCAGTGAATAATTTTGTACATATTACTTTTTTTTTCAGAAAAGACATCAGTGTGAGATTAGAATGATTTTATTTAGTTTAGGAGCAGTAAAACTTTGTACATAACTTTAATAAACCTTGTAAATATCAGTTAAATATGTCTGATTACTAACAGTAGTTCCATATTGGTCTTCTTTCAAATGTAATAAATTTTATGCAGACTATTATTATATTTTGTGTTTTTACCTTAAACATTCAAAAGCAATGTGGGGGTAGCCTAGTGGTTAAAGTGTTCGCTCGTCACGCCGAAGACCCCGGGTTCGATTACCCACGTGGGTATAATGTGTGAAGCCCATTTCTGGTGTCCCCTGGTGTGATATTGCTGGAATATTGCTAAAAGCGGTGTAAAACCATACTCACTCACTCAAAAGCAATGTTTTCCCCATTCGTGATCAACTCGTGTTATTCCAGGACAAGCCAAATAACGTGCCCCTATGGAAGGATTTCATATTGGCGTATCGAGAAGGGGACGAGTCTTCTTGGAGGTTACGGAAAGGGGCGAGTGGTGACGAATGTGTTTTCCCATGAATTTCCGGGGTTGGAATTAGCATTCAACCCATGATTGTCATTAAGATGATTTATGGGATTGGGTGGTCAGGCTCACTGACTTGGAGACCGCCTCCGTGGTGTAGTGGTTAGAGCGTCCGCCCGGAGAGCGGAAGGTCGCGGGTTCGATCCCCGACCGCGTCATACCAAAAGACGTTAAAATATGGTACTTGTTGGTCCCTGCCTGGCTCTCGGCATTAATGGGTACAACAAGGACTGGTCGGCTTGGAGTCAGTATAATGTGTCTGAGTTGGGTATTAATGCTTCACTGCGGCATGGTATCTCAGTGGGCTAGCACTATAAAACCAGCTTCAGTCTAGGCTAGTACAAGCTGCCGGACATACACATACACATGCATGCACGTCGTCATATGAGCGAAATATTCTCAAGCACGACGTAAAACCCAATTTCACCTCACTGACACGGTGATGTATGTTGTCATATTCCAGTTTTGTAGAATGTGTCCATGATATCAATCACTGGATTGTCTGGTTCACAATTATATAGAGCCCACTGTCATATAGCTGGAATATTGTAAAGTGTTGCTTTAAATCAAGCAACAGAATCAGTGTTCTGTGCTGTGGGATCCTGACAAAATGATTTTTGTTTGTTGTTAAACGCCACAATCAGCAATCTGTAAAGATCAGTCTTTTCTAAAAGCTGCACATGCTTGTCGTAAGAGGCGACTAACGGGATCGGGTGGTCAGGCTCTCTGACTTGGTTGACACATGTCATCGGTTCCCAATTACGCAGATCAATGCTCATGCTGTTGATCACTGGATTGTCTGGTCCAGACTCGATTATTTACAGACACCGCCATATAGCTGGAATATTGCTGAGTGGCGTAAAACTAAACTCACTCACTCACTCACTAAAAGCTGCATAAGAACCATAAGCTCACCACTCTCACTGGAACATATGGTCTCCATGGTACAGTGGATAGTGTCTGCCCAGAGAGAGGAAGGTAGGTATCTCTATCCCAAGCCATGTCATACCAAAAGTTGTAAAAATATCGCGCTTGTTATGCTGCATATTGCCCAACATTATGGTGGTGCCTGAGTGGGGTATGCAGGGGTTCAAAAATCCCATCGCCCGACGCCCGAGACAAGTCAGTTTTCATTTCGGGCAATCAAATAATGGTATCTTACTTGTCCGTGGGCTACTAGATAATTTCCACTTATGGTTTCAAACTGCAAATAAACTTTGATTTAATTTCACATCTGCTCAAAATGTAGCTATTAAATTTCGCAATGATATTAAAGTAGAGTTATCTTTCTTTGCTATTTATCACTTTTCAATAAATAGTCCAGTAAACATTAACATCAGATACAATGTTGATTTCTTCTTTCATAATTACATCATCATAATTATGTCATAAAATCAGGGCAAGTGGATAATTAGTCAGGGCCCCGTTCCTCAAAGCGATTGTAGCGCTACGACTGTCGTAAGTCTATGTTAAAGCATGAGAGTTACGACTGTCGTAGCGCTACGATCGCTTTGAGGAACGGGGCCCTGGACAAGTTACTTTCTTAAAGTCACTTGCCCTGTGGCAAGTGGCTTTTTAAAAAAAATTTGAACCCCTGGTATGTTTGTTAAATGTTAATACAAATTTGACATGATATGACTGCACTGACATTACTATGGTCCCACAGGCCATGATACAGCTGAAATGTTGTTTAGATCTGGGTCATGTAAGAAAACAACAAAGAGATTTGTTTACCAAATGATTTATTTGTAATTTGTTGTTGGTACAGTTAAAGCATGTCACCATTAAAACAACATCACACCAACACCAACCAACAATCAAGAACTAACAGAAATGTACTCGGGCCACCCAAGATGGCTGCCATATTCATTTTAGGTAACCATGGTAACAAGAATGGCTGTCCTTTCATATTATGTAAGACCATTCAAATAAAGAAATTTGAATAATTCTAAGATCATTTTGTCTGAAAATTGAGCAATCAGCACAAAAGTTGTGACCATAATTTTTGAAGAGTTTGAATCAATGTAACTAATTACAACACAACAATTCTCTCTTGCAATTTGACATGTACAAGAGCTGGAATTCTCAGACAGACAGCCACCGAAGGAACCAAAATTTGATATTCTGTGGGAGCCTGCAACTTTTGTTGGTGACAAAATATATGTCACTTCTTTATGACATACATTAATTTTTCCCTGAAATGAGGAACCCCAAAGAAGTGTTATTTCAAAGTATCTTCTGGAACATCTCCCGCCACAACGCTCCCATCCTCAGAATACCAAATAATTATTGGTCCCAGGAGGCATCACGTCAGGTGTACCGAGTACGACACTCAAGCCTTTTACATCAAGCACTGTGTTGCCTTCAGTAACACATCATCAGATATTCATCACAGCTGTCCATTAGTTTAATACATGTTTCTAATCAGCAATGAACTAAATCATTACTTTAGGCTAGTACTGCGACAAACAGTTGTACAGATAATACTTTCTTTGTTACTCTGCTCAGCGAATTCCAGATTCATAGACAAGCCTGCTGGTTCGAGGCAAGTCAGACTTTCACAGATAGAGTGTAGTATGAATGTATGAAAATATGTAATAGATAAATCACAAGAAAAATACCATTCAGGCCAGACCAATAATATTTCTTGTTTTACGGATTTTTGTCCTCAGAAAACCTAAAGGCAGGAGGGGAAAAATAAATAAAAAATCACTCAAGTAATATTCCTTTTAAATACTACAAGTATTTGGCAATTTATGAAGTGTATATGCGGCCAAAAAAAATCCAACCAAAATTTCTTGTCAGTTTATATTATTGGCCAATACAGACATTAGGATTATATATTTTGAGTGGGGAAAAATCATTTTTATTTTTTTCGTATTCTTTAAAAAATACGACCAGAGGATCCGTAAAACAAGAAATATAATTGGTCTGGCCTCATAGAGTTTATTTTGTTAATTTTGAGTGAATATTATTCAACACCACTTTTAACAAAATTTCAAAAATAACATTGCTGGAACAAGGTGCTTCACATATTACACCCACTGTGAGAATAAAATATTTCTTTGATACAGCGAGCAAACACCTTAACTACTCATCTGCCCTACTACATGTATATCTTGAACGTTTGTCAACAGCTGTGGACGAAACTAGATGGAGATATTTCTATTTGTCAATCACCAATAGTAACAGTTGAACTGATATTATCCACAAAACTTTTAAAAGGTATGGAAATGGAATGTTTTGAGTAAGAATGACAAGATGAATGAATATCTGATAACAGGCACTCCTGCTAATGCACACTTAGCTTAGTCATGAATTACAGGACTCTCGACAATCAATATTTGATGTACTCTGTATATATAGATTTGTTTTAATTACTATTTAATATTTCAAGTCATGATTATGTATGGCTTACAATTATTAAAAGGGCTGGCTAAAAAGATCGATGGTTGGAAATAGTGTTGATGGGAATCTTTTAAAATGATTATCTATATGAAAACTGTCATCAATAATATCGACAGGACCTTTTGTGATGAAATTCTAATGTATTCACGATACACAAAGTTGGTTTTTATTCATAAGCTGCTACTAAATTATATTCTGGATGCTGTTTGGTTTGCAATTCATGAATAAATATGCCACCAGTCACCAGTGATACAAAATACGTTGAATTCTTTTGTACTTTTTTGTCATTTTTGCTCAAAATTACTTTTCTGATATTTAGCGAAAATCGATCAATATTTAGTTAACAATTTGGAATCTCTAAGATCTATATTGATAGCCAGCCCTAGTTATCAATATGTTAAATTTTAGGTAAAATACAAGGATTACACATATTTTGTAAGCTTGCCAGAACAATTCAAAACGAGATAACACCTTATCGGTTCTTTTAGAAATTGAGCAGGAATATTATTGTGAAAGAATTGTACGAAGTGAGCACAAAAGAGCCATATCAAATACTGGTAAAATAACTTGTTATAACATCATTAATACTAGAAGCAATATAAACACCAATAAAACAAGTCAAGGAACAGATAAGTGTAAATATCTGTCACACTTAAAAACAACAAAAAGTTCTTGCCGTCTCAGAGAGGCTGTCAAGAGTTGTCTTTCCCTTTACGCTAGAGTTGTCTTCCCTTGCCATTTTGTTCTGGGGAGTTGGGAGGCGGTCATCAATTTTGTACATGTACATATTTTTAAATATGCTGAATAAATTGTGTGTGTGTTTCTTGTGTGTGTTCATGTGCGCGCGTGTGTGTGGTTTTTTGTGTTCCAAGAGTGCTTGCCATGCAGAGGGCTCACTTAAATTGTACATATATTTGGGGTGGGGGGTGTATGGGTGTCATATTCTCCATAAAAATCATCATCCCTAGCCATTGATTATGAACGGTCCCAACTTTTCAAGGTTGCTCATCATGCTTTACTTGGTGTGTTAGACAATCCAGTGACACGCCGGTCCACCAACATTGCATATATTGTAATAAATAGATGTTGTGTATCCATTTTGGTTATCAAGCACTTGGTGTTTTATCATCTACACGAGAAACATTGCATTTAGTCACCCCTTAAGATCAACATAGGTTCCTTGTAACTTACTGACACAATATCCCCACATAGTGTATTGCTGGGCAATGGCTGAACTGCATGCAAACCAGTCTAGGAATCACATTGAATAAGCAGGGAACACGGAAATGCAAGTTTTCGACAACCTCCCTGAGCTCACCTGATAGACATATACAAGAAAGCTTCTACGTACATAGAGCTTATAAACAAAGTAACAAGGCCAACAGACAGAATGTACTGTTCCATTCAATTTCATTGACAATGAACGATAACAAATCATGCTATCCTCAAAACAAACCTTTTAGAAAGGCAAAAATCATGTGTACACAGAACTCGTAGATAATACCTACCTATAAAAAATTCCATTGCACTTGAAAAAATGACACTTTGGACAACACACAACACTGAGGAGATTTGAAAATTGTAAATACTTACTGTATAAAAATATACCATTGTGGGTTAACAGTAGTTGTGAGCAGATAGTCTTAACAATGAAAACACTTGAAAACATCGGAAATGGTTGCTAGGTAACTAGTTCATATGGAAGTACTTGCATCTAACAAAATTATCTACGAAAACCAAAAGCAGCTGGTGACGTTTACACTGCCGAAAATATCATTCATGAAATATTCAGTTCAACATATAAAATTCACCTCATTACTTTTTTATACTTCAATAATTTTGTTACAAAATATATGTTATTTTGTAAATGATTGTCCAGATGTTGCGGAAGGTCAGAGTGATGACTTTATTACAGGATGTATAGGCCAGGGTGATATCATGGTATGACATAATGGTATGACAAACTGGTATGATTCATGATAAATATGAAAGTAACACTTGTGATAGACAATGGTGCATAGTATTGAACCAGAATACCTACAGTCTTGATGACCCAAATAACCATTTATCATTCAATACGAGAGATATCGCTTAGGTGAAATTGCATCAAAATGCTTGGCAGATCATTGTGATGTCATTGGTTACCATGACAACCACATGACATGACATCACAAATCTCAATGACCGAAGCCGAGCTGCTGAATTTTGTACTGTCAAGATACGTTTAAGTCCTGTTTACACTGGCGGTCATTTCTTTTCAGATCAATAGTTACACTGTAAGTTTTCAACTACTCAGCACACCTGAGAGCTTTGAACGAGCTGTGTTGATATATTTGATATCAATTATACTCCAGCAATATTCTCTAATTTTACATCTCAAAAGAAGTTAAAGAGACCCATGACATGACAGATTAAAATCATATGGAAAAAAAGATATTCTTTAACTTCAAGTTGTATTTTATGTAATCATCAGAGAAGAGATATCACAACAGATTTGCAAAAAAGGTACGGAGTATATCTATTTCTCCCGATATGTTCATCGTATGAAAATTTTGTATGCATGTACATTAATTAAGGTGTCAAGATTCATCTGGTATTTAAGCATTACAAAAACTAATTTTGGTGATATTACTTTATCTTTTCCATTTATCTATGATTAGCGGAGTTATCAAGTTGGGTTGATATTACAGAACGAAAGCATTTATCGACAAATTTGTCATCATATCAAAATCAGTAGTTGTCAATATTCCTAAAACCAAAATTAATTAAATATATTAGAAAACCAAGAAAATAAACATTCTGGTTCAACTGAGATCAGTGGAATGAAGCCCTTCTGTATGACAACATGATGACCAACACGATGACCAATCAGAGATTTACTCATCTGTATTCATCACTGTTAACAGGAAGGCAACATGTTATGATATGAGTCGTATCTAACGACTATGCCATTGATAACTGGTTGCCATGGTTAATAAACATGTGGTTGCCATGACGATTGAACGTCTACTGATGTGTATGAACAGTAAACAAATGAGACATGGATGATAAGAGACTGTTCTGGTTCCATGAGACCGTTCTGGTTCCATGAGACCATTCTGGTTCAATGAGACCGTTCTGGTTGTATATTTTCCAATCATTTAAATCAGATCTTTGTGCTGACTGCCATTACAAAAATACTTGAGGACATTCATTAAATTTTCATGCCATAGCCATCTTTCATCAATCAATGATTTCACTAAGCCAGCTTTCACTAACTTTGAAACCAATGAAATTACGAACAAGAAGTAACATTACTAACATTCGTAGTGAACAGCTTTCTTGAGTCTCGATACTCGATTCAATATTTGTAATCTGCACAAAAGAATTCTGGAATATCTAATTGATGGCTAAGATTGTACATATACTGCACACACACTGTGAAATTATTCTTTTGCTTCAAATGTTTATTCCATGAAGTGAGTCAGTGAGTTTAGTTTTACGCTGCTTTTAGCAATACATGTATTCCAGCAATATCACGGCATGGTACACCAGAAATGGGCTTCACACATTGTACCCATATGGGGAATCGAACCCGGGTCTTCGGTGACAAGTGAACGCTTTAACCACTCAGCTACCCCACCGCCCTTCCATTGAAGTAAGGATAGATGATGGAATATAATTCGAAAACCCTGATTGGTCTGATGGAAGGTTGTCCTAGACCTGTAATGTGCCGTCCTCAGATCCATGTGTCAGATCCATATGTCAGATCTATATGTCAGGCAGCAAGCAATAAGATCTGATCATAATTGGATTGTTAATTTCTCTTATACAGATTCTCTTTCTTTGAAAATGGTAAGTGGAACTGGAGAAAGTTAAATCAACTGTCGGGGCGGCAGGGTAGCCTAGTGGTTCAAGCGTTCTCTCTTCACGTTGAAGACCCAGGTTCGATTCCCCATGGGTACAATGTGTGAAGCCCATTTCTAGTGTTCCCTGCCGTGATATTGCTGGAATATTGCTAAAATCGGCATAAAACTAAAAACTCACTCACTCACTAAATCAACTGTCATAGAAATATATTTGCATGGATAAATGTGAAACAAAATATCTTGTTTCAGTAGGTAATACAAATTTATTAACCTTTCCATTTTAAATGAATAATAAGCAATAAATCTGATGTGAATGAATTTCAATCATTTTGTTTTCAAGGTCATCAGATCCACTGAAACTGTGAAATATACAAATACATCTTAACGTCTTGAACACAAAAATTTCAATAATGCGGAAGACAGCTTTTATTCTGACAAAGCAGATGAGTATTTTGTTTATATGATAAAGAATTTAGCTACTCTAGATAATGGAAAAATTTACATTTGGCACAAAAATAATGACTTATGATGCATATAATATTATCTACAATAAAACAGTTTAGAAAATACTGTTACGTGTATGACTAGTGGAGCACTACTTATGATGCGATAAAACAATGTGTGTGGTAAATCTCCGTATCACCCACCCCCAGTCTGTTTAATACTGACAGAATCTGTACACATCCTCTTTCTTTTACCACTGCTAATAACTTCCAGCATTCATCACAATGAAATACCTGGTACTTATAAGTTTAGGCAGACAGTCTGCAAATGATAACTCCAATATTGCAATACTGCACACATGCCGATGAGCCTTGCTCCACCAACATTTTCACAATTGTTAAATACCATATTCGTTGTAATAAGCGCCCCGGGCACTAATGAAATTACCCAAGGAGGTGCTTATTAAAACCATATACACCGCGCAAGATTAATGGTATCAAGCAGTAGGGCAAAAGTTAGGTCAAACATTGATGAAAATATTTCTGAACATTTGGCAATTATATACCACTTTCTGTGCTGCAGTTTTCAGTAAAACAGTGTAATTTACACAAGAAAATGTGTAAAATATGTCAATTTTCAATCCTATATAGGAGAATCTGATACAGATTCATTACAGACTGGTCAAGAAGTCACCCTGCAAGTGCACAGTGAAACAGGGTGCTTAATGTGTTGATTATGGTAGATTCATTTTGCGTTAATTATGGTAGATATATATTCTTTATCATTGGGGTAAAACATAGCATTTGGCAGTCAGAGAAGATAAAGCCTGTTTAAAATGCTTGAATAGCTAAAAACCTCGAATAAAGTTCAAGCTTTTCTGGCAAACAGCAACCATTCACATTACCTAGCAACAGTAAACCCCAAATTTCTGATAATTTCTATTAATCAAAACAAAAACTTATCAACGTACAATTTATGATCTCTTGGAAATGTATTTCAGTCTAAAAATAATATTGTCTATGTCATAATCAGTCATCTCAGTGTGACAATGGAAAAAGCTGGTTGTCATAAGAGACATCAACTGGTAACAGAACTATTCAGATATCACCTACAAGATGTCTACTGGGTATGTCAGGTCAATGTAACATGAAAGTCCTGATAAACACTTGGACAAGATCGACAGAGCACTCAAGGTCAAGGTCATCAGTCCACACAACCTCTTGAGCATTCAAGGTCAAGGTGAAGGCCAAATATAACCGGAATGTGCAAATGATATGTTTGGTGCTTCAATATTCAAAATGGTGCAGGAACAACTTGGCACAAGCCTGATGTCCAATCACACTCAATATGCAGAATAAGTGTCCTTGACACCAAAGATTCAGTTGGTCAGTAACCACCTTTATCAGTGGTCAGTAATGTACAGTGAGATTCCTAAGTCAGTGCAATCACAGAGGGATGAAACATGAAGGAAGATTGAGCCTTGAATATTTTCTTCCATTTCACATTCATTCTCACAAAGGTAATTAAAAGTGTTATTTGTCCAGCTTGCCACCCCACATCTTTCAATTCAGCATCCTAGTTCCAGCTAAATTCCTCAGACATGGAAAGATCTCATTCAGTTGTCAAATACAAGTTTCTCTGTTATATATGACTCTCAGAGTCTGTTGTATACAACTCACTCTTCTGCTGTCTCATTCGACTCTCAACCAAAAAGTTTCGACAAATTCTTTGATAGTCCTCTCTATTTTTCATGCCAGAGTCTTTCTCCACGTGCCTAAGAGTCCTGTTCATTTGTTACAATGTCAATAGAAGACTCTCTCCATGTGTGACAGAAGACTTCTCCATGTGTGACAGAAGACTTCTCCATGTGTGGCAGAAGACTTCTCCATGTGTGGCTGAAGACTTCTCCATGTGTGACAGAAGACTTCTCCATGTGTGACAGAAGACTCTCTCTATGTGTGACACAAGGCTTCTCCATGCTACATGTATTTTTCTCAATATCTCCTTCAAGTCTCTAATGTCTCTCACGATGATCTCCCCATTGGCTTCAAATGTATCTCCCGCCTCTCTTTAATCATATGAGTCTCTCGCCATTCGTTGGGTCAATCATTTTCTCCATAGGAATCTCTGCACTTGACCTCTGTTCGACCTGGGCTGGCTTATATCTCCCCTGAAGTTTGCGACTGCGCTTTGTATACCACGCTGCGTACAGCAAAGCTGCAACCACCAGTAACAGCAGTATCACCACACACGCTGCAACAACTCCCTCGTTGCCACCAGTAACTCCACCAACCACCGGAAGTGCAACAGCTGTTTCACAGTAACGACCTGAAAGAGCAAGGCAATTCCAAATAAGGAAATATTTAGGTGTTACACTTTTATCAGACAATCGATCTTAACTGGATTCTACAGAAGATATCACTTGGGTGAGGTGACATCGTCTAGGAGACATGGCTATTAAAAATGACATCAAAATGCCTTGCTGACAAGTGAGACATACCAGATATCAACTTGCCCACTCACATCAAGAATGCTGAATCTTTGGACACATTTAAATCATCTCTAAAAACCCACTTTTTTCGTCTTGCCTATTACTAGACTTTCTATGTTCAATTGTCTCTCTGTAAATAGTTTTAACTATTTTCTTTTCTCCTATAGTATTGTAGCGCCATGAGCGGGTATTAGTACCTGGATGTAGCGCTATATAAATACCCACATTATTATTATTATTATATTACAATCACACAATTTACTCTGCCACATATGGTAGATAGCTTTTATACCTAAAACACTGATATTATTTGAAATATTATTTTGTTTCAAGTTTTTCATATCGAAAATACTGACACTCATCAACAAAAGTAAGTTTGGACTTATCCACACTGACACCACTTTCCAAAGTCTCAGTGCCCTCATGAAAACCCAATTCAAGGTCTTACCCGTAAACGGCTAATGCCAACATCTTCTTAGACTTAAACACATAGTTAGAACAATGGGATGATATCAACAGTAGCTATAAAATTTAAGCGAGTACTCCTATATCTAATATGTCTAATCAACCAGGTTTCAGCACAAGCTCCCAATCGTCATGCATACACCAGTGTTGTAGTAGTATCACAATGGTTGATGTTATTTTCTGCATCATATGTTAAGTATTACACATATACCTCAAGTGCTGCTGGAACAATACCTTTATTTTATTATTATTATAGTATATTTATATAGCACACATATCCACGCAACTGGTGCATGCTCAAGGCGCTGGTATTTTTCCCTCGATCATTGGATGTCAATCTCAACGGCACATCGTTTTATCAATCTCAACTCCCTGGGGAGTATACCTTTATCTTATCAACTTGTTTCAATCTACCATTGTTCAAGAAGTTAAAGAAATCGAAATTGTACAAAATGGCTGTTGGAGGTTTGGTTACATGAGCTGCATTGTGTCACCTGACTTTCTTTGGCTCGTAACAGCCTTTTTCATTTTAGCTAGGTCAATGATGATGATGATGATGATGATGATGATGATGATGATGATGATGATGATGATGATGATTTGGATATTTTATGTTCGCTTTCTGACTTTATGCATATTTTCCACATGGGTTTTAGCATGATATGAGGTATTTCATCAAGATCATGTGGACCAATCAGATTTCATCATTCTGACAAGGATCTAATATAAATCAGTTTAAAATGCATTGATGTCTTCAATGGGCAGGTAATACTGTCATTTTCTGCTTACCACCTCTCCCAGCTGCACATGTGCAGTTGTAGTCACCACGGACATTGAGGCAGCTGGACCCTTCACTACACCTGTGTGACCCCATCACACACTCATCTACATCCACCTGGCAAATAGTCCCGCTGTACCCAGTGCCTACACAGTCACAGGTGAATGTTTCTGCCACATCGATGCAGGTTCCGTTATTCATACAAGGACCACTCTTGCACGGTTTCTCCTTGGTTTGACAGAGGGCGCCAGTATACCCAGTTCCAGCACAATCACATGTGTATGATTTAATTCCATCAATGCACCGACCGCCATTTTGACAAACATGGCCGCCACAGTCATCTGTGTTGTTTTGGCACCTGTCACCATGGAAACCTGTGCCACTGCAGATGCAGACGTAATTGTTCATGAGGTCTATACACTGTCCCCCGTTCTGACATGGTTTTGTTTCACAATCATCAATGTTCTGTCCACATGTTGGACCAGTCCATCCCTCAGGGCAGGTACAGCGGAACGAGCCGGGCAAGTTCACGCAGATACCTGGAACAGAGCAGAGTCAAAATGTATCAACAAATTCCAGAAAACAAATATTATATTATGTACATAAGTGTGTGATTGAGCTGGGTTTTATTCTGCTTTTTAGCAACATCAAAACATGATTTAGACATTTTATCCATGTTGGGAATTAAACCCACACACTTGACATCACAGGGAAATGATTTAACCACTAAGAGTTATCAGTAATATAGCTGTAAATCTGAGATTAATGTTTGAGTTATGCTCAAAGTGATGAAAGTGAGACATCTTTACTACTTTGGTTACGCCAATGAGCATGTATATGGGGCGAGAGACTAATTATCGCATCAATGACCAGTACATCCTGCGATGTCTAAGGGAGACAACCACCATGCCAGAAACAACTGTATTCTTTTTGCAATATTCCTCAAACACATCATTAGAATTTATAACTTTTGCAATAGTTTGTCTGAAACGAGAAAACATAATATATTATTTATTAATGTATTTTTATCAATGATTGTATTTCCACAATTCTTACCTCCATTATAGCATGGGTTGGTTCTGTTACATTCATCAATGTCAATCTGACACCTGTTGCCCGTGAATCCTGTACAGTCACACTTGAAGCTTCCAACAGTGTTGTCACACACTCCACCATTTTGACACCAACCCACTATGGCGCACTCGTCCTCATCCTCGGTACACTGCTGCCCCTTGAAGCCAGTCCCCCGACAGTCACAGAGATAGGACTCGGAGTGTGCCGAACATCCTGGTCTGTTGAAGCAGGACTGAGCCTGACAGGTCTCATTGTGCCAGCCGCAGCGCGAGATGACGTCCGAGCAGCTACACAAACCCTGATAGGTGCATTTCCCTGCATTAAAACATGGCTGACTGAAACACGAATCGGTAATATTTTCGCAGAAGGTGCCTGTATATCCTGGAAGACATTCACATTTATATTGAGTGACAAGGTCAACACACCTGGCGCCGTTCTGACAAACGTGGGACTCACAGTCATTTATATCATTTTCACAGTACGTTCCACTGAAGCCAGGCGGACATTCACACTTGTACGATTTGTCCTCGTTTTCAGCACATCGACCATTGTTTTGGCATGGAGATGAGCTGCACCCTCGATAGTCATATTCACAGTTGATACCTAGGAAGCCCTTGGAGCAGACGCAGCGATATCCGTCGATGTAGTCCTCACATACTCCGCCATGTCTACAAGGTTGGCTGTCGCACTCGTTGGTGTCATTTTCACAACGAAGTCCAGTAAATCCTGATTTGCATGTGCACTTGAACCCTGGGTAAAATGGCTTGGAAGTATCAGTAGAGCTCTGTTGACATGTTCCACCGTTCTGACACGGGTTCTCCGCACATTCATCAATGTCTGTCTCACAGTGTTGTCCAGTGTGCCCATTATGACACAGACAGGTGTATTTCTGGTCGGGAGAACTTTCGTTGAAGAAACACGTAGCACCATTATAACAAGGGTTAAACTTACACTGATTTACAGCAGTCTCACATTGGTTCCCAGTGTAGAAAAACGAACACTGACATCGGAAACCATCTTTGTCGTTACGACATTCGCCACCATTCGTACAAGGCTGACTTTCACAATAATCCCGGAACTGACAATAAGCACCATAGAAGCCTGTGCTGCAGTTACAGGCGTAGGCGGTGTTGCTCTGGACACAGGTGGAGTTGGGGCTACATTGGTGGCTGTAGCAGTAGTTGAATGTCTCACAGTTGCGGCCGATGTATCTCTTGTCGCACAAGCAGGAGTAGTTTGCGTTGTCATCGCTGGAAACACATCGGCCTCCGTTGAAACACTGCTTGGATGAGCACACGTATTTGTACTCACAATTGTCACCAAAGTAATCATCCAGACATTCACATTTGTAACTATTGATAAGATCTAAGCATGTAGCCTGGTTCTGACAAGGATTGCCTTCACATTCATTTACATTCTCTGTACAGTTCCTGCCCGACCATCCCGGCTTGCACTTGCACTCGTAGTCGATGAGCGTGGTAGACAAGCATTGTTCTGTGTTGGTCGGGGAGCAGGGGTTGGAGTTACAGGGGTGGTAGCTCGACTCACAGAACCGCCCAGTAAATCCAGGGGTGCATGAACATGTGAACTGTTTGTGACCATCGACGCACGTGGCACCGTTCAGACACATCTGACCTTGACAATCATCTGTACTCTGAAGGCAGTTGTCTCCCTCCCAGCCTTCCATACACAGGCACGAGTGATCGTTCCACTTATCTTTACAGTAGGAGTTGGCAGAACAGGGGCTGATGTGGCAGACGTCGTCACCATGGCAACCAACTCGTACGCTGTGATTCCTGGCATCCACTCCTGACTGAGGGGCGTGGCTAGGCAGGTAGTTCAGGTACTGGTTGTTGAAGGTCACGTTACGTAAACAACCCTTGAAGTAGCCAATCATATAACTGGGATCACCTGGAAAAAAAATCATAGTTATACAGTGGAAGCTGTCAAAACCGGCAGCTGTCAAATTCGGCAACTTGTCAACACTGGCATAAAATCTCGGTCCTGTCCCAGGCTAATACATTTATCATCATTTAAAAGCTCTGCAATCCGGCAGCTGTCAATTCTGGATCTCAGCATGAAATGAGCCGCCCGAATATGTGTTCATACAGTAATCAGCGCTGTCTAATCCGGCATGCAGCAAGGAGTCGTCCGAATGTGTATTGTCACCAATTAATCCTGCCTTGAAACTACATGGTTTCCGACAAAGATAATTTAATCTTAGTTCACTTGTACATGTAATTAGTGAGTTGAGTCGATGTGTGCACTAATTGAGAGAACCATGTGATACAACAATGTATATGGGAGTGACAAGACTGGTTCAGCTCTAGTCGTAGGTAACCGTGTCAGCTCTACAATCTGGCACACTGTCTAAACCCGATTATTTCTTCAGTCCCGACAAGTGCCGGTTTAGACAGCTTCCACTGTATTAATACTCTGTCTTGCCTTAGATGAAGGCCTAAGTGCATCACAAACAATTCTGGTAAGCTTTGCCATTGTTTCATTAAAACTAGCGGACACTATGTAGTTGGTGAGAGTTATCTCCCTTGGTTTGGACAGCACTCTGTGTCACTACAGCAATGCTTTAGTTATACACAATAGTACATATACCTGCTCAGTTAAAGCCTAGTGTATCTGAGACACGTGGTCGATAAGAAATGAAAGAAAGTTTCCAAGTACCTTAGATGCCAGGAAGCAGAAATTAATGGCTGATGATGAACATACTAGGCCCTACAACTAACACTTTGGCCTCTCTAGAAACCTGAGACAAAATGTTATGATCTCTTTCATCTGAGCAAACCATCTTTACACCATTCAGTTGCCGACATGAACTTAATGGACTTCAAAGCCACAAACTCTTCATAATGTAGATTGTATGCATATTTTTGCATTCCCCCTCAAGGCAATATGAACTTTGAACGTTCAAGGCCAACGAGGGGAGCCATCACCTACACTAACCCAATAGCTGCAAGACAATGCAAAAACTAAGATTAAAAGCTCACGCCCTCTCATCAATATCACTGACTGACTGATTTTGGTTTTACGCCACTTTTAGCAATATTCCAGCAACATCACGGCGGGTGACACCAGAAATAGGCTTCACACATTGTACCCATGTGGGGATTCAAACCCGGGTCTTCCGCGTGACGAGCTAACGCTTTAACGATTGGGCTACTCCACCGCCCCTCTCATCAATATCAAATTGTTCTACCTTATCATGCTGGGGTGACATTGCACAAAAGACGACCCACAAAAGTATGGACACATACTGGTAGTGTATGTGACCTTCTGACACACCTCACATGAAGTGTACGAAATAGTTTCCAAATTTTGCTTGCCAGTCGGGCTAGGTATGCCTGAAAGTTACTAGCCCACAAAATAATTCACTAGCCCGAAATTTGAATGTAGACATGGGTTTCACTATTAAGCTGCTGATACGATGATCATTTTTATTTGGTCATAATCTTGCATAATTTAAAAGTGTATTATAAATGAACAAATCGGAGAGAGTGATATATTTACAAAATGACACATTTTCTGACCCCATGAAAATTCACTAGCCAGTTGGGCCATTGACTGTGGAGATTTACTTGCCTGACTGGATTTTTACTAGATACGGGCTAGTGGGTCAGTGGCTATTTGCACACTGCTCCTGTGTCTGTATGACTGACTGACTGAGTTTAGTTTTACGCCGCTTTTAGCAATATTCCAGCAATATCACGGCGGGGGACACCAGAAATGGGCTTCACACATTGTGCCCATGTGGGGATTCGAACCCGGGTCTTCGGCGTGACGAGCCAACGCTTTAACCATTAGGCTAGCCCACCGCCCCTGTGTCTGTATGAAGACTCACCTGGTCTGAAGGGCTTGGCACCCAGGTACACCATGATGGTGGTGTTAAGTCTGTTGTCATACGGGTTAAAGCTGGTCTGTATCGTCCTTGTCTCCGTATCCATGGTAATCCTCAGCTGGTTGTTTCGTCTGCGCCAATACACAGTATGCCAGTTGCCATCAGCAACAGTTTTAGCAAAAGTCACAGGTTCCAAAAACCCTGAAAAATACAACAGGATCTGAAATTCAGCGACACACTATATCACTTAAGATGTAGAAAATCACTGACTTAAGAGGATCCTCGTTACACTGCGTGTCAAATACAAACTGTTTGACTCATTCAAATTATTCCCATGATTCCAAGGTTTTCATGTAAACGATGAGAAATACCAGGGTTAACATTGAATATTCAAGAGCTTGATATTGTAGTTTGCTCAAAAAGGTTTTCTCATAACAGCTGTATCTAGGGATGGGTTTAAGTTTAGGTTTAGGGGTAATATACTGAATTTAATCAAGAATTGCCTTCATTATATTTTTGCATTAACACAATCCTATACTACAAAAATAGTGTGTGCGCTGTGTAAATCAAAAAGGTGATGTAAGAAAAGTGGTCTTACCACTGTTTGTGTTAAAAGCACAATAAACACAAAAATATCTTAAAAGTCTTAAATAAATATAAACATAACAAAAATATCTTAAAAGTCTTAAATAAATATAAACATAACAAAAATATCTTAAAAGTCTTAAATAAATATAAACATAACAAAAATATCTAAAAAGTCTTAAATAAATATAAACAGAGACTGCTTATCTAATCAATAACAAACACCCTGTAGACAACACACACACACACACACACACACTCTCTCTCTCTCTCTCTGTGTAGGAAACAGTAGTCTAATAGTGGGAGTGGCCTGTTTTTGTTTGTTTATTTTGTGTATTACAACTAAACATACAAAACATTGCTAAGATGGCCACTTGTGGAATGGAATCCTGTTAACATATTTTGTCGCCTACAGAACACCACAATAACATCAATCTGAACAATTTTCTGAAACTACAAATCTTCAACAATATTGACTTGAGCCGCTGAGTGGAAAGGAACTACTGTGACTATGTGTCCCAGTCCACCCAGCTGTGAATGGGTCCCTCGTAAGGATGGGAAAGCCACAATAACTTGGTGCGCCTTGTGGCTGCAAGAGTTGTATGATCCCCAGGGAGTTGAGATTAATAATACAATGTGTCGTTGAGATTGACATCCAATGATTGAGGGACAAAAACCCATCAACTTGAGTATGTACTAGGTGCATGGATATGTGCGGTATATAAATATCCTAAATATATAAATATAAAAATGTTTCCATTCCATCTCAAACTGAAGTTCACTCAAATTATATAAAACAATTTCCCTCAACTCACTGCTTGTTCCTGTGATGCTGATCTGGAGTTTCTCCCTGTAAGTCCGGTACTCTATGAGGTTGCTAAGCAACCCATTGCTGTAGAACAGCTCATGGTAGACGAGCGTGGAGGTAGCCTGCCTGGTCCTGAAATCGAAGCTGCCTGTGTCTCCAAATGGAAACATGGACCTGTTGATGGTGACATGGATGTAGCTGCTGTTGCCGCTGAAGGTCGATGAGGACACTGAAGAAGAGAGACCATCTATATCAGGTACTAATTCATCTTCAAATGTTACTATCCTTAGAGGTTCCAGTTGTAACCAAACCATGAAGGTCCGGGTTAGAATATTGATCTTCAGTAACCCATGCTTGTCGTAAGAGGCGACTAACGGGATCAGGTGGTCAGGCTCGCTGACTTGGTTGTCACGTCATCGGTTCCCAATTGCGCAGATCGATGCTGATGCTGTTGATCACTGGATTGTCTGGTCCAGACTCGATTATTTACAGACTGCCGCCATATAGCTGGAATATTGCTGAGTGCGTCATAAAACTAAACTCACTCACTCACTCCGGTTGTAACCCTGGAACGTGTTATAAAGGCAATAACTCAAGGATTGGTCAGTTGAATTCAATATATTGTTCTTATTTGTTTAATTATGTTCGTATGTCAGTGCACTAAAATCTAGCATTAGCTTAGACGTAGACACAGAAACAACCATAGACTGTCACAGCAGCAGCCAATCAGTTGAAGAGCTGGCACATCAGTTGAAGAGCTGGCAAATCACTTTGAAGCCTCAGATTCGCTTCCACACATGTTCAAAGCTGATTCTTGAAGGCCTCCAGGATAATCAGGGTTACATAATGCTTTAGTTTGTTTTTGCAGTTTTTTAACGCCACACTCAGCAATATTGCTCAGGTCTCCAGATAACTTTTCAACATCAGGAGTACGTACTCCTTATTTTTTCAATATAGGAGTACTGGTAAAACTTAAGTGTACATTTAGAGTGCTGAATGGAATTTAATGGGATATCAGTAATCTTGTGTTTCATTTCATATATGCACCACAGCATTGCTACTCTTGTGTAAACAGGTCAATAAACAATAAAACAATACTTTTTCAGATAAATACGTCTGTAAATGATTCTAAGACCGTACACCATTGCTGTGGTCGTATCTGCTACGTTTTCTAAATTATTTCCTACCGTATCGTGCACATGTTTTATCCGTACATGTACCCTTATCCGGGGCCCGGGGCCCTGACTGCAGCTACATGGCGGTGGTCTGAAAATAGTCTGACCATCCTATTAGTTGCCTCGTACGACAAGCATGGGATGCTGAAGACCAATTCTAACCCAGATTTTCCACAGGTGAATAATGCTTCTACAAAAGTAACAATCAACACAAATGTAATGGTTCATTCCAGATGTAACCGAACTGCACTAATAGAAGTTGAAAAAGCAACATTTTTAATGACTATGATCTGTTATATCATCTGTCTGCTTCATCAATAATGATATCAACTATACTTTGATTTAAGTGCAATAGTTGGCCAACGTAACCTCCTGTACCTACCATCTGTACAGTTCTGTCCGTGGTAGTTAGACGGACACTGACAAGTGGGCCCCTCCCAGCCAGAAACACACACGCCCTCATTTTGACAGGGGGAGGGGCTACATGTCTCCTCCCGCCTACACCCTGGGGTAGGGGAAGGGGGATCGTTGCCAAATATGGAAGCTACATTGGACTTGAGGTCAATGGGGTTGTAGTTGATGGTCAGATCTCGCAGGCAGCCTTCAAACCTGGAGAAGAAACATGGACTCTTTTATACATGAACCAACAGAATGCCATTACCAGATTTATTACTCACCTGTTGAAGATATCACTGTTTAATAATTTTACAGTGTTATTACACATTGTGTAATAAGATCGCGTGATGCCGTACGTATGACGTCAAAGTGGTTTACAGTTATGACGTCACAATGCTAATGCCTCTGTCACGATAGTATTAGACCTTGCTCAACTCGCGGAAAGCTGAGAGTCATCACACTCGTGAATTCTTAAGATAAAAGTACTTTGCTCGATATTATTTTGCTAATGTTGGGTGAGTAATAAATAAAATACTAAACTAAGTCCAGTGTAATCCCATTTTATGAAATGAGTGAATGGTATTGGTAGTTTCATAATACAGTATTACACAGGACATCGTTTAGTATTCTCTATATAATTAGTTGAATATGCTTCACTGTCCCATCAATCAATGCTAACCGTGCCTTCACTACATGAATATTTGGTCAAAGAACCATAATTCGAAACAAGCTTTTTTTCCAGTGATCTCTTTCTTTTCAGCATTGTTGTTAAAATGATAAAAGAAAATGTCATGAAAGAAAGGTTTGTTTTAGGTTGAGTGAACCTCTAGCTTCCTTTCTGCTTGATGCCTACCCCACACTTTGTCTTCTTTTCTGGACATTGTTGAAACACTATTTGCAAGTACAATAGTTTTGTATGCTGTTCTGATGGCATTACATACTATTTCCCTTTGACATTAAATACTACTTTCCTTATATTACCTATGACTCTCATGACATTAAATACTATATTCCTCATCATATACTATGGTCCTTATACAAAAACATGTATTACCTACTATTCTCCTCACAACTTAATACTATTTTCCTCATTATATACTAATTTCCTCATATTATATACTATTTTCCTCGTAAAATCTACTATTCTCCTGGCATTGAATATTTGTTTCCTTATATTATATACTATTTTCCTCGTAAAATCTACTATTCTCCTGGCATTGAATATTTGTTTCCTTATATTATATACTATTTTCCTCATATAATCTACTATTCTCCTGGCATTGAATATTTGTTTCCTTATATTATATACTATTTTCCTCATATAATCTACTATTCTCCTGGCATTGAATATTTGTTTCCTTATATTATATACTATTTTCCTCAGTATAATCTACTATTCTCCTGGCATTGAATATTTGTTTCCTTATATTATATACTATTTTCCTCTAGTTACATACTATTCTCCTGATGGACTGGAATGATACTTAGATTTTCTTGACCTGGTACTCAAGGTTATTCAAAGTAGGTCATGATTGACTGATTGTACTTTAATCATGCATCACATACCCCTCAAAGGTGGGTAGTTTGCTGGGTCGAAGTCTCCACTTGTCGATGGCAGGGTGGTCGTGAAGCTTCCCGATGAACAGTGGCATGGACACGAGGATGTAGCTGCTGACCGTCCCACTTCCTGACCCAAACACTCCTGTGTCTGGCGTTGACACTACGGAGGATTAAGAGAAGAATATCAGTGTGGTAGATGGAGAGAGAGAGAGAGAGAGAGAGAGATTGTTGGACCTGGCATTGTTGAGCGTGAGTGTTGTTGCTGCATGGCGATGAAGTTACAGATTGTAAGGGCAGTGGGTAGCCTAGTGGTTAAAGCTTCGTCACTCATCACGCCGAGGGCCCGGGTTCGATTCCCCACATGGATACAATTTGTGAAGCCCATTTCTGGTGTCCCCCGCCGTGATATTGCTGGAATATTGCTAAAAACGGCGTAAAACCATTCTCAGTCAGTACTCAGTACAGATTGTAAGTAAATATAGTTACAGATGGAGAATGTATCGGTCCTTTTCCCAGTTTCTCAATTCCTAAATTTGCTTAAATGAAAAATTACAGATAGTTGAAGCTATACTGATGCTTGTGCCCCTAACATAACATAAGAAAAGGTTCCTGAGAAAATAGCAGTCATTCTAGAGTCAGCTTTGATGGTGGCAGCCATTTGAGGACATCGACTTACCTTGAATCCTGTACCTCCCTCCGGTGAGCACAAGGCTGACTTTGTACCAGTCACCATTGGTAACATTCTGTCCCACTCGGCTGACAGTGTCTGTGTTCCCCGACACAATGTGCAGCCGGATCTGTCCACGGTCAATCATCAAGGCCAAGGCATCATTGGTCACCTACAGCATAGAAATGATTGACATGTAGGGCAATATTAGTCTCCTACAGCACCTACACACTCCTCTGTCAGGGCCTCATTAGAGACCTACAGCAAATAAACTGACATGTAGGGCAACATTAGTCTCCTACAGCACCTACACACTCCTCTGTCAGGGCCTCATTAGAGACCAACAGCAAATAAACTGACATGTAGGGCAACATCAGTCTCCTACAGCACCTACAAACTCCTCTGTTAGGGCCTCATTAGAGACCAACAGCAAATAAACTGACATGTAGGGCAACATCAGTCTCCTACAGCACCTACACACTCCTCTGTCAGGGCCTCATTAGAGACCTACAGCAAATAAACTGACATGTAGGGCAACATCAGTCTCCTACAGCACCTACACACTCCTCTGTTAGGGCCTCATTAGAGACCTACAGCAAATAAACTGACATGTAGGGCAACATCAGTCTCCTACAGCACCTACACACTCCTCTGTTAGGGCCTCATTAGAGACCTACAGCAAATAAACTGACATGTAGGGCAACATCAGTCTCCTACAGCACCTACACACTCCTCTGTTAGGGCCTCATTAGAGACCTACAGCAAATAAACTGACATGTAGGGCAACATTAGTCTCCTACAGCAGCTAACCACTCGCCCTTCAGGGCAACATTTATCACCTACAGCAAAGAAGTGACATGTAGGGTAGCATCAGTCAAACACCACTACTCCTTTAGTGCCACGTTCATCAACCAGCACAGAAGGAAGTATAGGGCAGTATCAATCACAGACTGCACAAAAACATTCTTCATGAAACAGTAGGATTTTCAGGACTATATTGGTCACTTATAGCATGTACTTAACATATATTAGTAATTAACCCAAACACTTAAAATCTGAGGGCAAAATGAATCACATTTCTAAGATGCCTAGCGGTTAGAACAATCGAAAAAAAAATACATTATCAGACAATAAAGGTATAGTTTTTTGATAACGTAACAATAGAATGACGTTATCCTGTCACTGCGCCATTCTAGTCTGCCCCCTCGTAATCGAACCATTTTACATTACGTCACAATGTAAGCGACATCACGATGCATGTCAGTTGTCATCGACTCGTACAGCCTCCTACAGTAAACTACTCTGTTGCATCCCGTTTCTTGGTTTGCAGATGCTTCACGCAGCTAACATCACTGGTGGAAACATTACGTTTATGTTTTACGACGGTTAAAATGTGTCAAATCGACACACACAAGTTTTCAGCGACACGGTAACGCTCGCGAATGTTTACATTCCCACAATGCAATCGTGGAATGTCGCTTTGACTAATCAGCTTCATCTGGATGTACTGATCTAAACTTACGCTTGGTAGTAGAAATGCGACGCTCATATTGCCCCATATGGTTTACGCTAATGACAGATGTAATTACAATAATTCAGGGAAGATATTTAATCCGAACGTAAACCGCCATCAAACTGTTATCATTCGTTTTTTCTGGTAACGCCTAGCCTTAACGTTAGGGGGCAGACATATCAATAGAACAGCCCAGTTAGCCCTGTCGCGAGCATTCTTAATTTAGGTCACCGACACCGCCGCTTGTTTACTGTCTTAAATTAATCGTAATTATCCTTAGAAAGTATTAAATTTAGCATCTTAGAAAGATGTAAAGTTCGCTTACCCCAATGTGTTTTGTAATAAAGTATAGTTTTGCCCTGAACTATTATAACATCAAAGCACTTCGGACTACCGTCTTGTGCTTTAATTATAATAGTTCAGGGCAAAACTATACTTTATTACAAAACACATTGGAGTAGAGCGAACTTTATTTCCTAAACAGCAAACAAACACTCCATGTTTTATGTCAACCTAAGCCACCTAAAGCACATGGGGATTTCAAGATTTCAGCATATTAGAGCAACATTAGTCACCAAGAGCTCCATGTGATATCAAGATTTCAACATATCAATACAACACTGGTCATCTTCAGCAGAAGAACACTCAACATTTTTAGTCAAAGCTGAACTTCAGCAGCATCTGAAGCCTCATCACACACGTTATCATCGCTCTGAGGTGAGGTGAGGTGAGGTGAGGTGAGGTGAGGTGAGGTGAGGTGAAATTGGGTTTAACGTCGTGCTTGAGAATATTTTGCTCATATGACGACGTGCATGTATGTGTATGGGTATGTGCGGCTGCTTGTACTAGTCCAGACTGAAGCTGGTTTTATAGTGCTAGCCCACTGAGATACCATGCCGCAGTGAAGCATGAATACCCCACTCAGACACAGTAAACTGACTCCGAGCCGACCAGTCCTTGTTGTACCCATTAATGCCGAGCGCCAGGCAGGGACCAACAAGTACCATATTTTAACGTCTTTTGGTATGACACGGTCGGGGATTGAACCAACGACCTTCCCCTCTCCGGGCGGACGCTCTAACCACTACACCACGGAGGCGGTCATCATCGCTCTCCCGTTATTACCAAGTGATGCTGTATGATCGTCTCACCGTGTAGAGCAGCATTCCTGAAGAGTTGGGGGCACTGAGCCAGAACGACAGCTCCCTAATCTCCACCAGACCACTGTAGTGCAGCATGGAAGCAGCGGAGAAGTGGGCCATGTTCTGGAACTCACAGGTTTCTCCAGCAAATCCAGGTTGGCACTGACAGTACTTCCTGGTCCACAGATCAACACAGGTCCCACCGTTTCGACACAGGTTAGTGCTGCATGGCTCGTGGGCGGAGCATCCTGGGGTGGGGCGCTTCATGAACTGGCTGGAGATGGTGGGGAGGGGAGGCGGAGGAGGAGGAGTTCCCATCAGGGGGGCAGCAGGCTCATGGTCTTGCTGTTGATCATCAGGTTCTGGAAGGAATGGGTAAAAGTAATAATAAGACCTAGTTTGGACTTGATTTGCTCAGAGTCTTAATTTCACTTTGTTTTATCTATTGATGAACTGAACAGACACCCCACACACACACCACCCCAGTGAGTCAGTTTAGTTTTATGCCACACTCAGCAATAGCTGACAATCTAAGCTGGACCAGACAGCTCACTATTACCAAGCAGATAACCCAAGCTGCCTGGCACTGGAAGGTTAATAGTCACATGACTTATCCCACCAGGTACCCATTTTCTGCTGGGTGAACAGAAGGCATCTTTGAGTTCACATATGATAAAGAATATATTCAAACTTTGTTTCGGATGATGTAAATTACAACAAACAGATCTTCTGTTGTATCATTGCAAGATTCTTTTACTTAATAATAATAATAATAATAAGTGCATTTATATAGAGACCACATGTCACTATTAACATGTTAATAGCACATTTATCCCACCAGGTACCCATTTTCTGCTGGGTGAACAGAGGCATCTTTGAAGGCTCTTAGATAGACATAGAAACAAACTTCAAGAAGAGCATTATATGACATCATTCAAAACTTATGAATGCTACAGTTAGTGTCATCCAATCACATTCTTTGAAAAAGTGGTCACAACCTGCTTATGTATTTCAGATACAGGAGCCTGTCAAGCCATACACATCTGTACTTACCCCAAGACAACCAGCAAATCCCTGTACTGTCTTCAGCTTGCTACGAATGTATGGAGTTACGCTTGGTATCCCTCCCAGGTACATCTGACGCTCAAAGGTGAAGGCCATGCTCTGGTTGTAGGTGAAGGACACATAGCAGGTTGGCAAGTTGTTGCAGTTGTTTGGGTCCAAGGTGACGCTGGTAAAGCTGTCCAGGATGATGATGTCGACAGTGTGACTGTAGATGCCGCTGATTGCCTGGCCCAATGGGATGCTCTTCTGTGACGTCTCCAGGCCACGATTCTCAGTTACCCAGAATGCAGCTTGGTACAGTTCTAGGCTGAAGTGCTGGGGTCGCCCTTCCTTGTCCACCTAGTCAATCGTTCACAGAAGCTATACTTAAGCACAGAAATGTGTATTATTTTCATCTACTATTCAACACAAAGTAAAAAGCACCAATAATTAGAGTGAGTGAGTGAGTTTAGTTTTACGCTGCACTCAGCAATATTCCAGCTATATGGCCGCGATCTGTAAATAATCGAGTCTGCACCAGACAATCCAGTGATCATCAGCATGAGCATCGATCTGCGCAATTGGGAACCGATGACCCGTCAACCAAGTCAGCGAGGCTGACCACCCAATCCCGTCAGTCGCCTCTTACGACAAGCATGGGTTACTGAAGATCAATATGCTAATCCGGACCTTCACGTGTCCCGATACTGCAAAGAACCAGGTGAAGGTGTTCTTGTCTGATTTGACAGCAATTGTTAGTCATGTGATCAACAGCATGAGCATTGATCTGCACAACTGGATACAATGATGTGTCCACAAAGTCAGCGAGCTTAATCACATGATCCCGTAAGTTGCCCTAACAACAAAGAATTTGGTTGCTGAAGGCCAATTCTAATCACACTGTAGCCTTTACCTTGGACCTTCATGGGTCAGTGACTAACAGAATCAGGTGGACAGGCTTGCTGTCATCAGTAATTATGTATCCCAATACTGCATAGATCTGTGCTCATGCTGTAGATCACTGGATTGTCTGGACCTGACAAATCCAGTTATCAACAGCATACATCGATCTGCCATATAGCTGACATTGTCAACCAAGTCAGCGAAGTGCAGCATGTTAGTCCCTCTTCACGACAAGCTGGAGAACAACTGTAACCCGGATCTTCATGAGCTGTTGGAACATTACAATACTGAGTGGAGGTTTTACAACAACAAGTAAATTAAATAAACCTGACAAACAGTAACTGGACTCACCCCCATCACGACAATGATGAGGCCAGTGGGCACAGATGTCGTAAAGGTAAACCTCATCCCTATCATGCTGGACGTTTCCCTCCGGCGCCGACGCTTTCCAGTCACCGCGAAGTCTGGCTGTAGTTGGACGTAGCTCAGGCCATCAAAGCTGGCAGTATTGACCATCTCACAGGTGGCCCCCGACACCCCGCTCGGACATACACACAAGAACTGGCCAATCTGAGGCTCCGAACACTGACCACCGTGAAGACAAGGGCTGGACTCGCATTCTTTGATGTCTGTTGTACAGTTCACACCTGCAGAGAGAGCAATAGTTTGTCTTGCTTTGTATTCCGCTAACTTCTAAGTCCCCTTTAAATGGCATTTACAAGTTGTACAGTTAACACCTGCAGATATAACAGTACTTTGTCATGTTTTGTATTTCAGTAATTCTAGGTCCCCTAAAATGGCATTTAAAAGTTGTTCACATCTGAAGAGATAACAGTACATTGTCATGTTCATATCTGAAGATTTAAAAGATAACAAGTACATTGTCATGTTTTGTATTCCGCTAACTTCTAGGTCCTCTTTAAATGGTATTTAAAAGTTGGTATTGTAAGCAAGGAGGATATTACTATTCATTTACAACTTCTCTATTAAAATGAGTGTAAATACACACTGCTATCTAGAAAGTAGCCAAATGCAACAAGTAAGATTTGGGGTTACACTTCTCAGTAGGGTACAGAATCTAGTACTTATGGGGTTGAGTCTCATCTGCGCATTCAAACCCATACTAACAGAGTGAGACACCAATTGCGGCACACAAAATCTGAAATCTAACCACCGTTTTTGAGGAAGCTGCAGAGGCTGAGTGGATTATATTGCAGACGTATATTATTATCCAGTCACGGATGGGATTCAACCCCCAAAGTCCTAGAATTGTCTTTTACTGAGAAAGTGTTATCTCAAACGTAACATGCGTAACAAACAAGTACAAAGTTTTGGTGTAGATACTAACAATGATATCAAGCAAGTTATCTAGCTTGTTGGTAGCCAACAGTGTTGGTATCTACACAGTGTTGGTATCTACAGTTCTACACAGTGTTGGTAGTGTTGGTATCAACAGTGTTGGTATCTACACAGCACACTCAATGTAATAAAGAAAATTGAATGATGAGCTAGTTAAATCCTGAACTGACAGCAACTGTATGTACTCACCTGTCATACCTGTGCGACAGTCACACCTGTATTTGTTAACGAGGTCCACACAGGTGCTCCCCATACCACAGGGTGAGGCAGCACACTCATTGATGTCCACACTACAGGCCAGACCTTCAAAAGGGGAGGAACAGTAATTTGTGAAGCACTCATAAAATATCAATAGTAGGTGACATGGGAGTGATAGTTGTCAAAATGTACACAAAGTTGAAGGAATACCGAGAGCTTGAATGTTACAATAAAAAACAACGACATCGCCGATGAGGAAGGACTTAATGAGGTTGCACTTAAGAATATTTCACTCATATGACGATGTGCATGCGTGTGTGTATGTGCGGCTGCTTGTACTAGCCCAGACTGAAGCTGGTTCTATAGGGCTAACTCACTGAGATACCATGCTGCAGTGAAGCATGAATACCCAACTCAGACACATTATACTGACTCCGAGCTGACCAGTCCTTGTACCCATTAATGCCGAGCGACCAGGCAGGGACCAACACTGGCAACACACACCCTATTTTAACGTCTTTTGGTATGACGCGGTCCCTGATAGGATCCGCTACCTTCCACTATCCAGGTCGACGCTCTTACCACTACACCACAGAGGCGGCTTAGACCGGTGAAAGTATGACACAGGCAACTAACAGTTACAGTCAAATCAGGCAATACCCTTTCCAATGATCCTTCATGGTATTACAGAAACGGGATCATGATTACCTGAACACAGATTTCATGTTTACAATTTTCTTTCACACTATGTAATCAATATGTCAGACTAACAGGGTGGGGTCGAAAAACCCTTGTTGGCAGTACTTAATAAACTCATATGTAGTTTATGTCCTTCTTTGAGAGGCATTTTAGAAGTTGTATAGATGAAGGAAAACCAAGATCTATGGATAGTCAACTTCTTTGTTGCAATGAGTGCGACGTTTCAGTGTAGGTACTAACACCTAGGGCTGCACAATATAACCAATTTACCAGTATTTACCAGTTCAGATATGAACACAATACGTATTGCGATACGCTGATCGAAAACCGGTATTTTGACATGTGTTTGAAAAACTTCGCAACACTCGGAAATCTTCGGATATTACTGTTTTTTAAATCGTTCCTTTCCTTGTTTCATTTGTGCCAAACATTATTTACATTTTTATTTTGTCATCATTAAAAAAAAGCATTAACTCGATTATAAGTAGTTTTAGTTAAAACAAAATTTCTTGCAATATATTGCAATACATATCGCAATATATACTTTCGCATCACAATATATCGCACTATGAAAATTCTCTGCAATACCCACCCCTACTAACACCGTCATCAAGCAAGTCATAACGGTAAATACCAGTAAACCGGTTATATTGCGCAGCCCTAGGTGTTAGTACCCACACCGAAACGTCGCACTCATTGCAAGAAAGAAGTTGACTATCCATAGAACTTTCCTTCAGATTATGTCCTTGTTTAGTATCATTTCCCTTACATACATACACCTCAACCAACATATATCTCCACCAATCAGGCGACTACTTTTTGGAGAAGTATAGATCCTAATGGTATGAGCTATCATGTTTGCCAGCCTATGCGCAGACTAACATGACCAGTTTAAGCCAATTTTACCTGCATATCCTGGCATACATTCACACCTGAAGCTGTTGACGAGGTTGACACAGGTAGCATTGTTCTGGCAGGGTCTGGCCAACTCACACTCGTCAATGTCCGTCTCACAATGAGTACCTGAAAGGCAACAGGTGTGATGATCAGATAGTGAAACACACTTACATACAGGGATCAGTTCTCTTGGCAATACAAAATCTCCATTGAAATACTAAAGTAATATTATTACTGGTGCATGTGTTTTACTAACATAGGTGTTTTTAAAAGCGCTTGAGAGGCAGGGCAACATCAAGTACCATCATCTAATATCTGGCATTAAACCAAAAAAATTCCACTCTCAAGGCACCCTATTCCCTAGACCATGGAGACTTGTAGCAAGGAGGTGTTTAACTGATGCATGTGCATTCATTCATTCATTCTTCTTTTATTTTGGTTTGTAGGCCATCGGCCAATGTACAATACGTGCAAAAAGAATACATTTTCATAGGATAGGAGTACAAAGTAATTCAATTAAATGGGTAATGTTGTAACATTTTTCTATGAGCAAGAGCATTTTCCCAAATCATGTACTTTTTACAAATCCATGTGCTCTTTGTGCCTTACCAAAGCATCCTTTATTACCACTGCATGTGCTTTTTACTAATCCATGTGCTCTTTGCCAATGCATATGCCTTTACCAATGTTTATGCTTTTATCAAAGCAGATTCTTGCACTTTTCACAAATCCATATGCTTTTGACCAATTCATATGCTTTTTCTAATGCATGTGCTTTTTACCAATGCATGTGCTTTTACTAATGCATGTGCTTTCACTGATGATTGATGCAAGGCGTTTTTCTTGGTGCAGTGTTTTTACAGATATACAAATGTTTTACTACAACAGTTTAGTTGATGCACATGGATTTCCGTACAGGTGTGGCAGGGCGAACACCTGAAGTCTTCCTTACCTGTGTAGCCCTGGGGACATGCACACTGGAAAACCCCCGGCACACCCTCCTGACAGGTGCCCCCATGCTGGCAGGGGTTAGGATCACAGGGGCTGATGAGTTCCGTACAGGTCAGCCCAGTGAAGTTGGGAGCACACCGACAGCTGAAGTCATTACTAGCATCGGTGCATGTGCCCCCATTCTTACAGGGGAGTAAACTGCACTCATCTATGTTGGTCTCGCAGTTGGCACCTGACACAAAACAAAACAAGAGTCATCAGAAGATGACAAATCCCCCAAATTGTTTCCATGGAAATTGAGGAAAATATAATGACAAAACTGCATATAGCAAAAGGCACCACCCTAGGATCTGTCTCATATATCTGTCAATTTTTGTTGAAAGCTATTGAAAGGTTTTCAAGTTGTGCTCCAGAAACAAAGCCCAAACCTCCCTTTTGAGACTAAGTCCAAATTGTTTCCAAGGAAACCAAGAAAAATGAAAATGCCCCAAAAGGCACCACTTTAGGCTCTGTTTGATATTTATACCAACTTTTGTTGAAAAATATTCAACAGTGTTTTAGTTATGCTCCAGAAAGACGAGGACAGACAGACAGGCGCTGACTATATGTTTAATCAGAAACAAATGTTTTTATTTTTCAAATAGGTTGCATATTTCAAGACTTGGTAGGTATTTTACTGATTTAATCCAAAATTTCATATTATTTAACAGTAAGGAATGTTAACAAATTTAAACCCTCGACTGAGACATTGACAAAGTCACACATTAAGTGATGTGGACGACGATAAGACCATGCTGGATGAGGAGGAGGACTCACCTGTGTATCCAGGGTAACACTGACAGATGTAGGCATCCCCCTGCTGCACGCAGGTTCCCCAGACCGACACGGTGAGATCTCACACCCGTAGTCCCTTGATTCACATGTAGCTCCGGTCAAACCTGGATCAGGAACAAGGTAGGCTGTGACAAACTTCAGTTGAGAAGAAAAACATATTAAGATGCAGAGATGGCAACCCTATTTGGGGCCTAACTTAGTGTAATACTAGAGGTCAAAAAGTGTAATTTGGACCTAAAAAGTGTAATAATTGTCTGCCGATCGCTTCAACATGGTACAAGTTTTCACGAAAGGAAGATTCTATACAGAAACACATGTGACCAATCATTATGAAGCTCCATACATCGAAAAGTTTGGTCATGTGACTCAAAATACTTTAATTCCTTGCAAGTTAATTGGAATGAGTGCGATGCTAAGAGTAAGCGATTCCTATCGGTGCAAGGCCATTTCTGCACCCCTGCACCTGTGCGTTACGAAACACTTCCCTGTGAAAATTTATCCACTTTATTGATTTTCTTAAAACGAGTAGAAAAGCGTCAGTAATTTTTGCAGATTATGTGTAATGGCGTAATTTAATGGTCAAAATTGTAATAATTACGCCTAGAGCGTAAGGGTTGGCATCTCTGAAGATGATTTATCTCACTCAAGCAACATGTAGACAAAGTTTAGTTGCTTGACTGCAATCAAACTCACACCAAACTCACATGACTACCTCCTTGCACCCGGATACTTGGATTTAAAGACTGTGACTCACACCAAACTCACCAGGAGGACATACACACTGGGGGCTCCCACCACAGACTTGAATTCAAACCACAGACAGGGACTCATCAGGAGGACGTACACACTGGGGACTCCCACCACAGACTTGGATTCAGACCACAGACTGTGACTCACACCAAACTCACCAGGAGGACATACACACCGGGGGCTCCCACCACAGACTTGGATTCAGACCACAGACTGGGACCCACACCAAACTCACCAGGAGGACACACACACCGGGGGCTCCCACCCACCACCTCCATACAGGTGGCATTGTTCCGACATGGACTCAGCTGACACTCCTTGATGTCCACCTGGCAGTTGGGGCCTGTCCAATAAGGGCTGCACACACAGCTGTATCCACCAATCCGATTGAAGCAGTGCCCACCGTTCTGACACAGAACTGCTGATTGGTCGCATTCGTTGACGTCTTGACGACAGTCCTTACCCGTGTATGTTAAAGGGCACTGACATGTGTAGCCTGTTGAGATGAAGAAGAGTGTTAAGAAGTCTGTTCACGACTGCAGTTACTGTGTTGCTTCCATCAATAATTATTGCACTTAAATAGCAATATGCAAATACATGAGTCTATGTGTTTGCTTCAAGTCTGCTACGGTTTAACATAGATACCCCACTCAGTGAGTGAGTGAGCTTAGTTTTACGCCACATTCGGCAATATTCCAGCTATATGGCAGCGGTCTGTAAATAATCGAGTCTGGACCAGACAATCCAGCGATCAACTGCATGAGTATCGATCTTCGCAATTGGGAACCGATGACATGTTTCAACCAAGTCAGCGAGCCGGACCCTGCGATCCCATTAGTAACCTCTCACGACAAGCATGGGTTACTGAAGATCAATATTCTAACCCTGACCATCACGGGTGCCCCACACAGCATATAGACTACCGAGTTAACCTATCCTTGTTGTATCTCTATAACGCCTATTGCCAGTCAAGGTAACAACAAGTACCATTTTTAAACATCAGGGATCAAACCATGAACCATTTGCTCTCCAGGCAGGCACTCTATCCACTGGGCCAAGGAGGCATTCTGTGTAACTTGTAACAAGTGAGTGAGTGAATTTAGTTTTACGCTGCACTCAGCAATATTCCAGCTATATGGCAGTGGTCATAAAATAATCGAGTCTGCACCAGACAATCCAGTGATCAACATCATGAGCCTTGATATACGCAATTGGGATACGATGACATGTGTCAACCAAGTCAGCGAGCCTGACCACCCAATCCCGTTAGTCACCTCTTACGACAAGCATGGGTTAGTGAGGATCCATTCTAACCCCGATCTTCACGGGTCGTAACTTGTAACAAATATAGTAGAGCTAGAATATGATTCATCTTATACAACAAATATATCTTTTTCAAATAAGAAAACTGCAAATCGTTACCATTTTGTTTTGGTGTGCAAGTTCCTCCATTCTGACATGGCGAAGACATGCAGTCGTCTGACTGAAGCTCACAGTACGTCCCTGCAAACTCTTTCGAACACCGACATTTGAAGCCTGCATGTCCATCAGTGTTCTCAACACACGTACCACCGTTCTGACAGGGGTTGGACCGACAGTCGTACACATCACCCTGGCAACGATTGCCAATGAAACCACCAGTGCAGGTACATCTGTATCCCTCGGCAACGCTGTTGTCACGGAAACATGTGCCACCATGGAGACAGGGGTTAGGGAAGCAGGGGTCTACATCAGTGTCACAGTTCCTGCCAGTGTATGGGTACGGACACTGGCAGATGTACGTGTTGCCGATGTCCACACAGGTGCCATGGTTGTTACAGGGGCTACTGTGGCAATCATCAATATGGACATTACACACATCTCCTGTCATCCCAGGGGGGCACTCGCAGCTGGAACACAATATTTCACATACTTCAATCTGATCAATTTACACATTCACTCTATAATTCACGAATGAAAAAGTTAAATAATTATATTTCATCTGAACTTGGAAGTCTAGACTTCAAATCACTGAGGAGTAGGTGTGTGTAGCGGAATGAAGGAGTTATGTTTCATGCTGCTTTCTCAGCTACGTTGGAATGTGTCATCTAAGTGAGGGAGTGAGTGAATGAGTATGGTTTTACGCCGCTTTTAGCAATATTTCAGCAATATCACAAAGGGGGAAATGGGCTTCACACATTGTACCCATGTTGGGAATCAAACCCAGTTGGCATGACGAGACAACACTTTAACCATTAGGCTACCCTACCGCCTGTCTAAGTTAGGGAGAAAGGAGATGCACGTCAAAAAGGTTTATGACTTTGGTGCGACTGCGAGCATAGGTATTGTGCTGAAAGACCAAAGGTTATAATCAAGGATCCTGGTAATGGGCATGATTCTGGGTTCAAACTGAGGTTTCTTTTATAACCAAACCACCAACCTTCTTCCAGACTGGTTGTTATAGCTAAACCCTAACTTCGCCCCATCCTTAAATGGGCCTCATCCAATACCAGAAAGGGAGATAACTCTCACTAACAAATTGCTGAGTGCATGTACATGGCATCAACCACACTGTGTTCTGCTACAGTTATGGTAACTAATCATTAAAACACGAACTGAACGAATTAATCTGCCTGATTCAGTGAGTGGGTGAGTGAGTTTAACTTTACGCTGCTTTTAGCAATATTCCAGCAATATCAAGGCAGGGGACACCAGAAATGGGCTTCACACATTCTACCGGAGTGGGGAATCGAACCCTAGGTCTTAATGTGACGAGTGAACGCTTTAACCACACGGCTACCCCACCGCCCCGGTGATGCGACTTACCTGTAGTGGTTAACTCGGTCCACACACACCTGGTAGTGTTGGCACGGGTTGGAGACGCAGTCGTTGATGTCGACATCACAAGTGATGCCGGTGAAGCCAGGCCGACACTTACAGCCGAAGGTGTTGATGTCAGGCTCATAACACACGCCTTTATTCAAACAAGGCTGACTTGCACATTCATTGATGTCCACCTCACAGTTCTTCCCTTCGTAACCTAGGAAACGAGGAAAGATAGAAATATCTGAACACTTTCAGACATGAGAAACCATTTCAAATGTACGACAAATAAAATACAACAATTAGAACAAGCTACACCAAAAATGTTAAAGTAAACTCATTCATCCATACTGAGTAAGTATGACGAAAAACACACAGATAAAAGTTCCAAGCCTACTGCAGACTTATCACTGGGAACCCCATACAAATACACTTAGGCCTTTTGTATTTAATTACTTGGTGTATGGATTTAAAAAGAACATTAGTAGGTCGGTAGGGAGGAAAAAAACCCGGGAATATGCAGATGTTATTTGCACACTTGAGCCCAGATAGCATTCAGACGTTGGCCCAATGTTGGCAATGGTTTTGCCAACATTGCCAACGATGGGCCAACGTCCGAATGCTATCTGGGAGTATATCGTGGTGTTATGAGTTCTGACGATTTATGTGATTGTCTTTTGTAAAATATAAAACAGTTTCAGGGAATATTTGAAAGGCATAATTAGCTTTTTTTCTCTTTTCTTCACTTTCATTGTTTTTTATCAGGTTGGCAGCATATTTTGGCCCAAAAAAATATGTAATTTTTTTAAAAGAAATATGTAATTTTTTTTTTTTAAATCACACTTTCTTCACATTTCGGGTCGGCAGATCCGTAAGCCAAGTAATAATAAAAAGACCTTAGATACTGCTACCAATATATCAATGTATAAAATGATTCCGTTTCAACCATCAGTGGAAGCATCCAGAGCTGTAGGATACGTACCTTCCACACACGAACAGTTATAGAAGTTGATGCCGTCATGGCAACTGCCGCCATTACGACAAGGATTCGAGGAGCACTCGTTGATCTCAAGTTCACACCTGTTGCCATGGTAACCAGGTTTACAAAAAACATGTATATCCACCTGAAACACAAAGAAACAACAAATGTCCAAACATCCACTGAAACATTGAGATTGTGGATTGAATATGCTATTGGGGCATACTTAAGAGATAAGTACTATGTCTGTTTAGATTGATAGGTCCTATTCAGTATTTGATACCTGGAAAGTTCATCTTCGCACATAGATCGTTAAGTCCAAGATGGACTCTTCTGGAATTGGGACTTAAGATGATATTTATCAAGAGGGGTAATTGCAATTTACCAATAAAAAAAACCAAGAAGACAAAGTCATCAATATCCCCAGCAACGGCAAAATACTCTTTATGAATATGTCTGCTAGTTATGATTATGTCGAATGTTTTGGAGTGTATATAGCAAAGTGGAAGGAGAATATTGAAAGGATTTTAAGATCTGCTCCAGAAAGGAGCACTACCACCAAATTCAGTTGAAGCCTAACTTGTTGCCATGGAAATGCAACATCCTCATAGTCACAGCCTAAGTCATGTTTCCATTGAAACAGCTAAAAATAAAATTCATATCTGGGTCTAAACCCCAAAAGGCACATCTAGGGATCATGTTTGACATATGTACCAAGTTTGATGAAGCTAGCATGTATAGTTTGGGAGATCTGCTCCGGACAAGATGACAACCTCATAGCCACAGCCTAAGTCATGTTTCCATGGAAACAGCAAAAAATAAAATTCATATCTGAGTCTAACCCCAAAAGGCACATCTGTGGATCATGCTTGATATGTGTACCAAGTTTGATGAAGCTAGCATGTATAGTTTAAAAGATATGCTTCGGACAAAGTGTGACGGATGCACAGACGGACGGACATAACTCATTTCTATATTCATTGCTGCAGGGGATAAAAATAAACAAGAAGACAAAGTCATCAATATCCCCCGCAATGTCAAAATACTCTTCATGATAATGTCTACGAGTTATGATTATGTCAAATATTTAGGTATGTATATAGAAATGTGGAAGGAGAGTATTGAAAGGTTTCTAAAGTTCTGCTCCAGAAAGGAGCACTATCACCAATTTCAGTCTATGTCAAACTTGTTGCCATGGAAATGCCAAAAATATTTTATTCAGAAATCCAAAACTATCAAAAGGCACCAGTACACCACCAGATCTATGTATGTGCCAAGTTTGGTGAAGAAACATTGAACGGTTTTAGAGTTTTGCTCCGGAAAAGTGCACTACCACTAATTTCTGTTTTAGTCAAACTTGTTGCCATGGAAATGCCAAAAATATTTTATTCAGAATTCCAAAACTACAAAAAAGGAACCAGTACACCACCAGACCAATCTATGTGCCAAGTTTGGTGAAGAAATAGTGAACGGTTTTAGAGTTCTGCTCCGGAAAAGAGCACTACCACCAATTTCAGGCTAAGTCAAACTTGTTGCCACGGAAAAGCCAAAAATATTTTATTCAGAATTCCAAAACTACCAAAAGGCACCAGTACACCACCAGATCTATCTATGTGCCAAGTTTGGTGAAGAAATAGTGAACGGTTTTAGAGTTCTGCTCCGGAAAAGACAAATGTGCACGGACGGACAGACGGAGTCCATTTTAATAAACCCCCCCCCGCAAAACGCGTTGCGGGGGATAAAAAGAATTTACCAATCAATCCGTAGGTGTGGAGGATGTACTGAGATAATATTCTGAACCTACCAGAAGGCTTCTCTACACATACAGCAGTGTCCCTACACGGATTGTCGAACTGACACTGTCGTATGACAGCCTCACAGTTCTTCCCCATGAAACCCTCCACACAGTCGCATCGATATCCACCAATCAGGTTCACACATGTCCCGTTGAAGTGGCATGGATGACCTTGACATTCGTCAATATCGGATTCACAATGGCTTCCAGAGTAACCTGTAAATTATATAATATGTCCATTCAGAGACCTATTATATTATATGGTCTCTGGTCCAGTCAGCATACACAGAGGTCGTCACTGAAATCTAATACAACTCATTAAGAAATCATATTAATATTGACAACTCCAACATATATTGAATAAATACTTCCATGCATGAATCTAGATTTTAACAATTTTTACCGCATAAAAGACAACTTTTGGTGCTTTTTCATGTATATTCCTTGACCTAAAACATGAAGACAGAAACCTGCATATGATCGACAAATTTTCTCCTTTTTTCGTTAGTAAAATTAGCCATCACATGCTCTTCTGTTTGTTTTTTGTTTTACATCTCGACAAACTGTGGAAGGTGGAAACTGCTCGTCTCAGTTTCCTGAATTACCAGAGATGCTCTGTTCTTTGTCTGTTGTTTAATGCTGCACTCCAGCAGTATTCCAGCTCTACAGCAGCACCCAGTAAACAATAAAGTCTGCACCAGACAATCCAGTGATTGATAGTGTGAGCAGCAACCCTCAGCATTCCCAACGGTATCCTGGTTGATCAAGTCTCATTGTACCTCTAGGGTTTAATGAGACTCAATCAACATGAAAATCTGGGTTAGAATTGGTTTTCAGCAACCCATGCTTGTCGTAAGAGGTGACTAACAGGATCGGGTGGTCAGGCTCGCTGATTTGGTTGACACATGTCATTGTATCCCAATTGCATAGATCGATGCTCATGATGTTGATCACTGGATTATCTGGTCTAGATTTGATTTACAAACCACCACCATATAGCTGGAATATTGCTGAGTGTGGCATTAAACACACAGACAAATAAACAGTTTGACAATCTGATCTCTTGGGTCATCTCAACAACAGCAAAGCTCGGTTACTGGAGACCTGCCCTGTGTCAGATATCCACAAATGATAAACTCTGATCCTGTAAAAAATGGGGTAGGATAAACACTGCATACACTTCAAGTGGCACCTACCTTGCCCACAGTCACAGGTGTAAGAGCCATAGGTGTTGTTGCACCTGCCCATATTGAGGCATGGTGAGTTATCTCCCCTGCACTCATCAACATCATCGCTGCAGGTGATGCCCTGGAAGATGTTTGGACACTTGCAGGTGAAGTTCTTGAAGCCATCAATACACAAGCCGCCATTAGCACATGGTCGGTTTACACTCGTCTATCTCCTGAAACACCAAGAATGATGGAAAATGGAGACAGGTCACAGGATCTCACATATGGTAAATTAATTTTCAGCTATACTTATGTTGTATATAAATTTTTCAAAACCAAATGTGTACAAGACTCTATAACTTTCAAATAACTTTTTCTTGAAAAATCATTAAAGGGTATTTAATAGCATAGTTAGTCTGTCATACAGACCCTGAAACAAACATATCCAAGAAAGCCCATACAAGTCTAGAATATGTGGCAAGTCTAGATTTCCACAGTTAATGAAGAAATCCTCTGGGCTCCTTTTTCATTATATTTTTTTATTTTTTATTATGAACTGGGTTTTTTAATGTAAAATATATTCATTTCAGAACTAGTTGTTAGTCTATAGCATAGTGAACCCATAATGGCTATAACAACCTTCCCATGGGCAAAGTTCCTCGTGGGCAAAGTTTAATGTGGGCAAAGTTCCTGTGGGAAAAGTTTCTGTGGGCAAAGATTCTTGTGGGCAAAGTTTCTGTGGGCAAAGATTCTTGTGGGTAAAGTTACTGTGGGCAAAGATTCTTGTCAGCACAGTTCCTGTGGGCAAAGATTCTTGTGGGCAAAGTTCCTGTGGGCAAAGTTCTTTGTGCACAAAGTTCGTAGTGGGAAAAGTTCATTGTGGGCAATGTTCCTGGATTTGATCAATGTGTAACCCAACTGACATCAGTTATACTTCACCCTTTTAGAATATTTTAACCTTTCCCACATTGACCCAAGGATGTGAGGTGAGCCGAAATTGGGTTTAACGTCGTGCTTGAGAATAATTCGCTCATATGACGACATGCATGTGTGTGTATGTGTATGTGCGGTTGCTTGTACTAGCCCAGACTGAAGCTGGTTTTATAGTACTAGCCCACTGAGATACCATGCCGCAGTGAAGCATGAATACCCCACTCAGACACATTATACTGACTCCGAGCCGACCAGTCCTTGTTGTACCCATTAATGCTGAGCACCAGGCAGGGACCAACAAGTACCATATTTTAACGTCTTTTGGTATGACGCGGTCGGGGATCGAACCCGCGACCTTCCGCTCTCGGGCGGACGCTCTAACCACTACACCACGGAGGCGGTGACCCAAGGATGTAATGGATATGACAGAGATTGTAGAAAACCTACTGACACCACTGTACATACCTGCTGACAGTAGCGCCCCTCCCAGCCAGTCCTACAGATGCAGGTGTAGTTGTTGACGCGGTCGTCACAGGTGGCGCCGTTCACGCACAGATGCGGCACTGGCCCACGACAATCATCGATGTCCACCTCACACTGGCGCCCTGATCAGAAACATATTGTGAAAACTCCTTAAATGAAAGATATCCAGCCTCACTGATTTGATTTGAGTTCAAATAGAATAGATTTTGAGATGTCCCCCGCCATGACTGGCTGTTCTGTTTCTGCGGTTTCACCCCGCCGCGACAGATAACAACTTTTGCGTTTTCAATGATGATAGTTTCTTAAAGAACTTTTTTGGTGGAGTCCGGAAAATTTTCAAATATAAGAAAGCTGTTGGGTATTAGTAAATGATAAACATGTGTACTATTTATATTTATGTGGCAATTTTGTACAATGATAAAATTTGCAATTCATCGGTCCGTTTCTGACTCAAACAGACTGTAGGCCAAGCAGACATTAATTCTGTCCACATGCATCGATGGTTAATAAAATGATGTCTTGATCAGTCATAAAATTAAAATACCTTATACCTCAATGTAAAAAAATGTAATTAATTATAGTGTCATTACGTTATCAAAGACACAAGAACACTGCATTCAGAAAAGCCTGTAACAATTCTGTTGATGGAACCATGAAATTACAGAATTTTATACTCCATTCCATGTTTCACCAAAGGACATGGAGTAATCATCAAAATCTTATCTTGTCTGGTGAGAATTGGCCATTTATCTTGAAAGCTGTCGTAAAATCTTCACAAAAGCATTTTTCATTATCTTTCAAATTTGTAAAATTAATAATCAAGTCTTTGCAAAAACTTTAAGCTATTAAAGACAACCTAATTAGAATTGATTATGATTAGCACAAAACCAAAGTCATGGATTACAGATAGGGATGGAGGTACTACATAGAATGTAAAAAATAGAACATTTGTTTACTAGTATATTCTTTGAAAAAATATGTTAAGACTTTAAACCTTGTTGACATCAATAAACTATTTTTGGGTTAAAACAGTGAAATCAGGGTTAATTTCGATATAAATATGACTTTTTTAAAATCAATATAACTCTAACATCAGAGGATATGTCTATGATCTGGTCCCTCGCACAAATTACATTTTGACGTTCTCCTACCTGTAAAGCCCAAAGGACATTGGCAGGTGTATGAAGCTCGTCCATCCACACACGTGGCTCCATTGCGGCAGGGTCCAGACGCACATTCATCAATATCGCGGTCACATGATCTTCCGTGTATCCAGCCGCACACATACAGGTGTAGCCGTTGACCATGTCCACGCAGGTAGACCCAAACAAACACAGGCCAGGCAGACAGTCGTCGATGTCCACTGAACATGTCCCACCTGTGAAGCCTCGAGCACAGACACAGGTGAAGCTGTTGACGCCATCTTGACAAGTGCCACCATTCTGACATGGCGCCACCTGACAGTCGTCTATGTCGGCCTCGCAGTCAGATCCTGAAAATAGTTTTCATTCATGAGAAAGTCTGGTCCAGATTCGATTATTTACAGAACGCCGCCATATAGCTGGAATATTGCTGAGTGCAGCATAAAACTAAACTCACTCACTCACTCATTCATGAGAAATGTCTTTCAAATATTCAAACATGAGTGAGTGAGTATGGTTGTATGCCTCTTTTAGCAATATTCCAATAAATAATTGTGGGAGACACCAGAAATGGGCTTCACACACTGTACCCATGTGGGGAATCGAACCCGGGTATACAGTGTGATTAGCAAACACGTTAACCATATAGCTAAACCACACACCAAGTGAGTGAGTGAGTTTATATACTGCTTTAAGATGAAATGAAGGGACAAGATATTAAATATCCTAAGATTTGCTATCTGACATATTCAGTTTTAAGATTAGTTCATTTCTGTGCAAAGTAGGACTGTGTATTGGCAAATAAATTGCACTGCAATATATTGCGATTCAGGTACCCATATTGCGTATTGCGATATATTGAGAACTTATGTGTTTGGCAGCAAGTGACACTTATTGTGTATGTCGATCCTGTTGTCTACTTTCTAAGTCCCTAAACATATGTTATGGTTCTGATAACAGCAGTCTCAAATAAGGTTGCATAGTCAAGAATTTTACTTTCTTTGTTTATACAATTTATAGTAGATCTATGACAGTATGCCATTTTGTCATTAACTGACTGACTGAGTTTGGTTTTACGCCGCTTTTAGCAATATTCCAGCAATATCACGGCGGGGGACACCAGAAATGGGCTTCACTCATTGCACCCATGTGGGGATTCGAACCCGGGTGTTCGGTGTGACGAGCCAACGCTTTAACCACTAGACTACCCCACCGCCCTTTTGTCATTAAATGATGAAGGAAAACATCTGTTATGAATAAAGTCGACGTCTATGTAGATTTTAATTTAAACCATAAATATGATCACAAAAACTTTATACATGTTCTTTACCTAATATACAGGTTCTCACAAAAGATATTACAACGCATATCGTTTGAAAAGCGTATTGCGGTACACCATGCAGTTTTAGTGCAGAGGAGCATATATACTTGTGTCTGGTCTCTTGTGTTAATTCAGACATCTGTCTGTTTAATAGTCCCAGCCCAGTGAGATACCATTCCACACAATACATGGATACACATCTTATACACAGATTATACTGACTCCGAGGTGAGCAGACCTTGCTTTATTTCCAGGAAGTACACTATCCACTGCACCACTCAACACATTATTGTCTATCAAGACAACCAAGGGATGCCAAATATCGTCTTCTTACACTGTATCCTTGCTGGAATCAAACTCAGACCTTCAGCTTGAGGAGGTAATGTCTTAACCACACAACTGCTCCACTGTCTCTTAAAACAGGAACTTGAATATATATATATTGCAATTATTTTAAGTGTACATATAAACAGCGTTTAATACATCCTATTTTCATAGCGGTATAGGTGGATCTGTCATTCCCACCAAGGATCTGTCAATCTTACCCAAGGTCTGTCAGTCCTACCCAGGGTCTGTCAGACCCACCATGAATCTGTCAGTAATCTACCCAGGGTCTGTCAGACATATCAAGGATCTGTCAGTCCTACCCAGGGTCTGTCATTCACACCAAGGACCTGTCAGTCCCACCAGGGGTCTGTCATTCACACCAAGGATCTGTCAGTCCTGCCTATGGTCTGTCATTCCCATCAAGGATCTGTCATTCCCATCAAGGATCTGTCATTCCCATCAAGGATCTGTCAGTTCTGCCTATGGTCTGTCATTCCCACCAAGGATCTGTCAGTTCTGCCTATGGTCTGTCATTCACACCAAGGACCTGTCAGTCCCACCAGGGGTCTGTCATTCACACCAAGGATCTGTCATTCCCATCAAGGATCTGTCATTCCCATCAAGGATCTGTCATGGATCTGTCATTCCCATCAAGGATCTGTCATTCCCATCAAGGATCTGTCATTCCCATCAAGGCTCTGTCATTCCCATCAAGGATCTGTCATTCCCACCAAGGATCTGTCATTCCCACCAAGGATCCATCAATCCTGCCCAGGATCTGTCATTCCCACCAAGGGTCTGTCACTGCTACCAATTGATCTGACAGATCTACCGAGGGTCTATCATTCCCACCAAAGATCTGAGCCCCACAAGTCTGAATTCCACCTACGTACAATTCAACCTTGGAACTTTCTAAACTATCATGCTTAAAAAACAAGAAGTAACATCTTTTGAGAAAGCACTTTCTTTGATCGTTTAAGTAGTGCGCCTGAACATTCCATTTTTTTCTGTCCAGCAGATGCTACTTATGAAAACCAGCCGCCTTCCACCATCTAGCACTTACAGCTAGAAGGAGCTTCTGGATGACAAAAATAGTGAAGGAGATTTAAAGTTGTATGGTTATATGTCCATTTCATCAGACAGCACAACTTAATTTTTGAAATAATACATGCTATCATCAGCAGGTGACGTGAGGTGAAATTGGGTTTAACGTCGTGCTTGAGAATATTTCGCTCATATGACGACCTGCATGCGTGTGTATGTGTAAGTGCGGCTGCTTGTACTAGCCCAGACTGAAGCTGGTTTTATAGTGCTAGCTCACTGAGATACCATGCCGCAGTGAAGCATGAATACCCAACTCAGACACATTATACTGACTCCGAGCCGACCAGTCCTTGTTGTACCCATTAATGCCGAACACCAGGCAGGGACCAACAAGTACCATATTTTAACGTCTTTTGGTAAGACGCGGCCGGGGAATGTCATCAGCAGGAAAACTCAAGGCCACCAAACATAAGTTCCTTGGACACAACTCTGAGACAGTCCTTGGATGAAACTCAATCCAGAGAATATGAGCCTAGATTTTCGAAGCTCTCTTAGCGCTAAGATAGTCGTAAGTTAATGTGAATGAATGGCACTTACGACTATCTTAGCGCTAAGAGAGCTTCGAAAATCTAGGCCCTGGTTTCTAAGATCCTGTTCTCTGGGACAGGCCATCTTTATCACATCACCAATGACAGAAGGTCACATGACACTCAAGACATGGATCCTCCAGAAACTCAATCCATGTTTTGCATTTGACATTATCAGCTATTTCATTTTTTGTTGAGACACCTGAGCCTGTTGGTGAACTTGTGTTTTTCCCCGACCACTGCGGCTACTCATGACAATCGGTATAATCATGTTTCCTCCTACAGCTGAACACTTATCTGGAGTGGTGTTTTTCAGCTGAAAACATCTTGACATTTTTACATGAATATGTGCTGTGTCTATGTTGGGGGAAATATTCCACAGAGACTCCGCTAGGAAAGTGCATATTTTAGTCTTGAAGATTCAGACATCCAATTTAAAAACAGGGTATTTTTTTGTTTGAAACTTCTGCAAAGAAAGTTGGTGAAACTTTTTCTTGTACGAAGATTTTAAAGCTGTTAGGAATGTATGACTGCAGGGAATGGAATTGTTCTGTACTGATGAACAAAATTAATGAATTCATTTACCACTACTACTGGGGTGGCCTAGAGGTTTAAGTGTTCAACATTATATGGAAACCTGGGTTTGATTCCAAATATGGGTACAATATGCAAAACCCTTTTCTGGTGTCCCCTGATGGAATTGCTGATTTCTTTGATGTCCTGTGTCAATCTGACATCTGGAAAATGTAGACTGATGAAAGTATAACATAGGTGACTAACAGTTGCTGTCAAATCTGACAATACTGACTGACTGACTGAGTTTGGTTTTACGCCACTTTTAGCAATATTCCAGCAACATCACGGCGGGGGACACCAGAAATGGGCTTCACACTTTGTACCCATGTGGGGATTCGAACCCGGGTCTTTGGCGTGACGAGCCAACACTTTAACCACTAGGCTACCCCACCGCCCCTAAATCTGACAATAACACCTTTACCTGATTCTTCGCAGTATCGGGGCAGTGGGATAGCCTAGTGGTTAAAGCGTTTGGTTTTACGCAGCTTTTAGCAATATTTCAGCAACATCACAGCGGGGGACACCAGAAATGGGCTTCACACTACTCATGAGTAACACACACATATAATACTTGGCTAAAAGAATTCATTACAGTGTGATGTTGTGAGTGTGTAAACCTACGAAAGTTTCAAATACATATGTTGTCACCATGGGTCATGGCGACGATTGTGACACAAAACTCAAAAGTCTCCTGGCCTGACTCTTCATTCCCACTCCTGACTCCTGGGAGTTTTAATGCATCGATTCAACAACATTTCAGACTCTCAAGGGTCCTTTTACACTTTCATAATAATCTTCTCATTATCGTGGAAAGGGAATAGGATTTGTCTTCGTCTGATGACCAGCTGCACCATCGGTGTCGTCCATTGGGTGATGCTAGCCCATAGAGCAGAGAAACACCTCCGACTCATGAACAAATTATACAGACAGCTCCAGATAACAAATAATTGGCTGGAACATCTAATGCACTCTCAGCCGTGACAACACAAGGGAAGAAGTAGCACATGTATTGTTGTCATATTTCCTGGTGACCTTCATAAATATTTCACAATTCCAACCAAATGCACTTTCTGCTTGTCATTCTTGGAAGCAATATATGTTTTAAGTTGTAGTTTGGCCTTCACAGAATCATTCTGTCAGTTAAATGTAGAAGGTAATCCCAAAGGCTGGTTGTTTGTTGTTTAATGCCGCACTCAGCAATATTCCAGCTATGTGGCGGCCGTCTGTCAGGCATGTTGCTGACAAAATTTTATTGACAAACTTAAATGGAACACTTACACCAGAAGGATCTCCTGAATGACTAAAAAGTCTGGAGGAGGTTTAATGTTGTATGGACCCATATGCTCATTTCACCAGACAAGACAACTTAACTTTTCAAAAAATAAATATATATGCTATCATCAGCAGGAAAATTCAAGGTTGGCAAACACAAATTACTACTCTGAGACCATCCTTCTACATCACATCACAGAGTTAACCGGGATTCAAACCCATGACCATAGGGTTCTGGTGCACCAAAGGGACAGAACTCTGCAGAGCACTATACCATAATGTTGAAGCAATGGATAATGGATGAACTATACTACCCATCAAAAGTTTAGACTCACTAGTGTAAATGTAGCCACTTACTTCAGTCAACTGTTCTGAACTAGATTTTGCAAAATATTCCCTACTGTTTAAAGGTGCTGTTTACACATGAACTGATGTATTGTAAAACAAATTCGTAATGTTGAAAAGATTATTGTCATGAGTTCAATATATGATGAAACTCAGTGAAAATTGACGAATTCTTAACAAAACTTTACACCAAAGCTGTTCACATGCACGATATTTGCACATGCTTTCAGCAATTTGATGCATGATCCCCCGTGTATCAGCATAAGGTTTGCAGTTAGATCCCCCAAGTTAGTGGAGAAATTCATCTTCGATGTAACAATGTATATATACATAACATATAGTAAGTGCTTTAAGTGAGTCTAAACTTTTGTTGGGTAGTATACATATGTGGTTCAGTCAGACGCCCACATCCTGTGAACTAGCAAAGAAATAGCAGCAACAATGTTTCCTACTCAGCTGCTACAGACAACTGTCACAAGACGTTAATTGGTGTGGACATGTGCCACCTTCCTAAAGCTGAACCAGCACCAGCTCCAGACAACATCACTGTGCTCTCACAGACGGCCATGAGTGTCTTGTCTCATCACACCCGAGCTCCTTACTGTCAGACCCAGCACAACCAGACAGTTTCAAGTTTAAACTGCCTTGCCACACTGATTAGAATGTCAGTCAATGACAAAACCCTTTCGAGAAAGGCCCATATAGGGTCACAAATCTCTACGAACATTATGAATCAATGCTTTTCTTTCAGATAAAGGGCGAATCCATGGTCTAAACATGGCACAAGTCAATGTACAGAGCTGCCCCCCTAATGTTGCTACAAATAATTGTCATCCTACACACACACGTGTCAGCGAAGTTATGACACGGAAATATCTATGAAATATATTTCTCTTAACTTAAATAGGTTCACCCTGGTTTAACTAATGAATGTTTCAGGTAGGGAATTAATATTTCATAATGAAATGGGTTCAGTTGATTCATTGATTGTTGTCTAACACCATATTCAGCAATATTCCAGTGATCAACAGCATGAGCATCGATTTACACAATTGGGATACGACCACATGTAAACAAGACAGCAAGCCTGACTACCCGATCCCGTTAGTTGCCTCCTACGCTAAGCATGGTTGCTGAAGATCAATTCTAACCTAGATCTTCGTGGGTAGAAATGGGTTCAGACCATTTCAATTCACTTGTTTTATAAATGTTCTTGGACAATTAAAAAACATTTAAAGGTTTATTTGGAGTTGATTCTTTTCAAAATCTTCTGAGATAAAAATGAAAATATGAAGAAAAACAGATTTCACTCATATTTACAAGATTTCATGTTCAACATTCATTTCAAAAGGATAATACATTATCCTGGCCCTCAGAAAGGGATTAAAATTAATAGGTAATAGTTATATAGTACATGTATAAACAATGTAAACCCTTCAGCTTCACCTCCCATAGGGTTAATTCTGTTAAAGGAACACATCAACACTTATCGATTATCATTGCAGTTAAAAGGGTTAAACTGCTTTCAGTAATCTAAATTGTGTATCCATGCTACCAATCACACAGACTGACCGCTGAGTGACAGGCCACACCATATCTGTTCAAGACTGACCACTCCGCGGCCTGTTCACAATGCCAAAAGGGTTAACCCAAGTTTAAAGCTTCACTGCCAGGCTGGAGAGTTGTGATGAACTCATCTCGAAGACATTGATTGAGAGTCCGCCTGCATGGCTCGTGTTGGGTATCTTCGTTAATTGTTTAAACCAAATCAGTCGGGACCTGGACAGTGACCTCCCCACCATGTTCGGGTCTGGTCAATATCTGGTCATTATCCTTGTGGCTGACAAAACTCTCTCAAGACAGAGAGGAACTCTGATCTGAGCAGTGTTTGAAATAAAGTCAAAGTTGTGTCAGAGTTGTGTCAAAGGTGAAGGCACCTACATAAATATTTTGAGTGATCCAAGGTTCAATACAATGAACTTGGCACACATTTACCATGGAGAACCAAAAATTGAACTTGGCATATATTTACCATTTGGCTTGGAAAACCAAAATTGAACTTGGCATATATTTACCATTTGGCTTGGAAAACCAAAAATGAACATAGCACACATTTACCATTCGGCTTGGAGAACCAAAAATGAACATAGCACACATTTACCATTCGGCTTGGAGAACCAAAATTGAACTTGGCACATGTTTACCATTCGGCATGGAGAATGAATATCATAAACGTTTCAAGAGACACACAGGAATGAGGAAATGAAATAAATGTCCATTATTGATGGGGGCGATGGGGTAGCGTAGTTGTTAAAGCATTCGCTCATCACGACGAAAAGCCGGGTTCGATTCCCCACTTGGGTACAATGTGTGAAGCCCATTTCTGGTGTTCCCTGCCATGATATTGCTGGAATATTGCTAAACGCGATGTAAAACTAAACTCACTCACTCACTCACTCATTATTGGCGATAATGACATAACAGTTAATTGAATCAATAGCAAATATCATTAGTCTACACTTATATAATATCAAACCTATAGAAAAACAAACCTAAAAACAAGCTCACTTTTTACACTTCTGGATTACAAGCTGACTTAAAACTTAACTTGGCCTTGAACAAAATCAGAATTATATCTTAAGGAATTATTAAAATGAAAGAATATGCATGATCCAAACTTTAACTTCCAAACAACCTCAAGTTTGAAACATCAAAATTTCACACAACAATGTTTGACTTAAACTATCTTCCTATAACCAGTGTGCGAAATAGCCACTGGCCCGCTAGACTGTGGCTAGTGAAAATCCAGTCGGGACAAGTAAATCTCCAGTCACTGGCCCGCCTGGCTAGTAAATTTTCATTGGGTCATTTGGTAAATATATCACTCTCTCCGACTTGTTAAGTTATAATACACTCTAAATCATGTAAGATTATAGCCTGATAAAAAGGATCATCATATTAGCAGCTTAATGATGAAACATTCAAATTTCAGACTAGTGAATTATTTTGTGGGCTAGTAACTTTCAGGCATAGCTAGCCCCACTTGGTAGCAAAATTTGGAAACTATTTCGCACACTGTGGTTAGTAAATATTTAAGGTAAGCTACAAATCATTACTTCACTACTGTACATTGAAACATTTACAAATACTTTTCCATAGATTTTACCCATGCTAGCTCCAGTGAGTGCCTGCGTGGCTGGGAGAGGGTTAACAGAAAGGCTGGCCATTAGCGGAGATTTATCTGGGACTCCCATACAGTCCTGGTGAACGTTTGCTGACTAAATGGATAAAATGTCACAACTCGTTAGGGGTATTTCAATTATCACTGAGAACCATTTGGAAATGACATATTTTGTCATGTGAAATGGACATGTACTACATATATGTGAGTGAATCTGTTAAGTCGGCAAGTGTGTTGGGTGGTATGTTGGGTGAGTTTGTAGGTGAGTGCTGGGTGAGTGAGTGAGTTAAGTTTTACGCTGCACTCAGCAATATTCCAGCTTTTTGGTGGTGGTCTGTAAATAATCGAGTCTGGACCATACAATCCAGTGATCAACAGCATGAGCATCGATCTACGCAATTGGGATATGATGACATGTGTCAACCCAGTCAGCAAGCCTGACCACCCGATCCTGTTTGTCGCCTCCGATCTAACCCAGATCTTCACGGGTATACTTGCTAAGATTTGGGCGTTTAGGTCAGTGCTAGGTGAGGTAGTTGATGTAAAACACATGGGTAATGGAGACCTATCCTTCCCAGGAATACACAGTAGAGTTTTAGCATGATGTTGTTGAATACATGATCTACCCTTAAAGATTCAAGTCAGAATTGGTCTTCAGCAACCCATGCTTATCACAAGAAGCACAAACAACAGGATCAGATAGTCAGGCTCGCTGACTTAGTTGACACTAGTCATTGTACCCCAATTGCGTAGATCGATCCTAATGTTGTCAATCACTGGATTGTCTGGTCCAGACTCGATTACAGGCCACCAACATGTAGATAGAACATTTCTGAGTGCAGAGTTAAACAACAAACAAACTAGGGGTGGGTATTGCAGAGAATTTTCATATTGCGATATATTGCGATGCGAACAGCATATATTGCGATATGTATTGCAATATATTGCATGAAGTATTTTTAAACAAAAAACTACTTATAATCGAGTTACTTCTTGATTTATAGAGCAGAAACACAACAAATTCACTAGGCTTGATTAAGCTTTAATAACAACTTTTAATCATGATCAAATAAAAATGTGAATAATATTTGGCACAAATGAAACAAGGACATATCCGAAGATTTCCGAGTGTTACAAAGTTTTCCGAATGCAAGTCAAAATACCGGTTTTCGATCAGCGTATCGCAATACGTATCGTTTTCATGTCTGAACCGGTAAATACCGGTAAACCGGTTATATTGCGCAGCCCTAAAACAAACCCAAAAACTTCAGTTTAAGCTTTGTGATACGTGCCTGAATAGGCCACCATTTGTATTTGATGAAGAAAAACAGAACGCCTGGCTTGAAGAGGGTGACAGATTAACATCATTACACCAATAGCTGATGTTGCAACATCTACTCAGGACGACATCTTCCCGACCCACCTACTTCTAATATGAAGCTGATGATGTTATATACACACAAGTATTCTACAAGAGAAGTGAAGACTATAGATATCACCCTCAGGTTATAGCAGGACAAGACAGGAGAAGCCTTAGGCATTCTCTGTGGACAATAGGAGGCAAGAACGCTGGGATGATTAGCTGTATCATCCTCAAGATATAATGAGGTGTATTTTAATGAACATGATTACAGAGCTCCTCCTGTTATATTTAAAAGCAGAGCTCCTCAAGTAATATTTACATGCAGTGGTGCCTCTTTTTCCTATTGCAAAATCCTTTTTTTTTTATTGAAATTCAGTCAGTCAGTCAGTCATCAAAAACAATTACATACATCATCAACATATTTAGATTTACAACACAAATGTCCCATATATCTGGAAGGACAAGGGCAATAGCTGAAATATTGCAGATGAAAATGTTAAATGCTCACTTAGGCCAGACCAGTTTTATTTCTTGTTTTATGGATTTTTGTCCTCAGACAACCTAAAGGCAGAAAGTAAAAAAAAAATATCACCAAAGTACTATTCCATTTAAATACTAAAAGTAATTTAATTTTGGCAATTAATGAAGTGTATATGATATATGGACCAATCTAAAAAAAATTCTTGTATCTTTACATATCTGGCCTATGAAAACATTAGGATTTTATTTATTGACATTTATTTTTTATTTTTCTTATTCTTGAAAAAATATGACTGGTGGATCCGTAAAACAAGATATAAAATTGGTCTGGTCTTACTAAGAAATCCACTCACTCACTCTCTCACTCAAAGCTAAGTGAAGTAGAAGAGATATTTATTTCTAGCCAGTTAGGCAACTGTGACTTAATTAGCATCTGTCAAGCGTATAGACAGACTTTACAGTCTATTCCTATATTACCTCCTTTGATTGGATGTAATATTTAGGCTCTGTTGATGTATGAAACTAAATAAGGATGAGAAAATTAGGGGTGAAGTCTTCCAGGAGACCACAGAGTCTGGTGAACCAAGACCCCATTTCATTAAATTGTGCATACTGTAAGTGTATGTCAAACTATGGGAGTTGTGGCAGTCGTAGCATAATGATTGCTTTGTGAAATGAAGTCCAGCCATGGACAGACTTGATGCGGTATTGTGGTCAATACCAAGGTCATCAGAGGTCAGCGTGGCCCGCAGCACACAGTAATAGGCTATTTCCCTCACAGAGTCCTCACCTCCCTGTGTTTCCCTCACAGAGTCCTCACCTCCCTTCTTCCTGACCATTAACTGATGTTGTAGCCCCTGGACCGGCTAGACAAACTCTATTGGACAGTCACTGGACTGTCTAGACAAGCAGTCTCCCCTGTAGCCCCTGGACCGGCTAGACAAACTCTATTGGACAGTCACTGGACTGTCTAGACAAGCAGTCTCCCCTGCAGCCCCTGGACCAGGCTAGACAAACTCTATTGGACAGTCACTGGACTGTCTAGACAAGCAGTCTCCCCTGTAGCCCCTGGACCGGCTAGACAAACTCTATTGGACAGTCACTGGACTGTCTAGACAAGCAGTCTCCCCTGTAGCCCCTGGACCAGCTAGACAAACTCTATTGGACAGTCACTGGACTGTCTAGACAAGCAGTCTCCCCTGTAGCCCCTGGACCGGCTAGACAAACTCTATTGGACAGTCACTGGACTGTCTAGACAAGCAGTCTCCCCTGTAGCCCCTGGACCGGCTAGACAAACTCTATTGGACAGTCACTGGACTGTCTAGACAAGCAGTCTCCCCTGTAGCCCCTGGACCGGCTAGACAAACTCTATTGGACAGTCACTGGACTGTCTAGACAAGCAGTCTCCCCTGCAGCCCCTGGACCTGTCTAGACAAGCAGCTAGACAAACTCTATTGGACAGTCACTGGACTGTCTAGACAAGCAGTCTCCCCTGTAGCCCCTGGACCAGCTAGACAAACTCTATTGGACAGTCACTGGACTGTCTAGACAAGCAGTCTCCCCTGTAGCCCCTGGACCGGCTAGACAAACTCTATTGGACAGTCTCTGGACCGGCTAGACAAACTCTATTGGACAGTCACTGGACTGTCTAGACAAGCAGTCTCCCTGTAGCCCTGGAGCCCCTGGACTGGACTGTCTAGACAAACTCTATTGGACAGTCACTGGACTGTCTAGGACAAGCAGTCTCCCCTGCAGCCCCTGGACCGGCTAGACAAACTCTATTGGACAGTCACTGGACTGTCTAGACAAGCAGTCTCCCCTGGACAGCCCTGGACTGGACCCCCTGGCTAGACAAACTCTATTGGACAGTCACTGGACTGTCTAGACAAGCAGTCTCCCCTGCAGCCCCTGGACCGGCTAGACAAACTCTATTGGACAGTCACTGGACTGTCTAGACAAGCAGTCTCCCTGCAGCCCCTGGACCAGCTAGACAAACTCTATTGGACAGTCACTGGACTGTCTAGACAAGCAGTCTCCCCTGCAGCCCCTGGACCGGCTAGACAAACTCTATTGGACAGTCACTGGACTGTCTAGACAAGCAGTCTCCCCTGTAGCCCCTGGACCGGCTAGACAAACTCTATTGGACAGTCACTGGACTGTCTAGACAAGCAGTCTCCCCTGTAGCCCCTGGACCGGCTAGACAAACTCTATTGGACAGTCACTGGACTGTCTAGACAAGCAGTCTCCCCTGCAGCCCCTGGACCGGCTAGACAAACTCTATTGGACAGTCACTGGACTGTCTAGACAAGCAGTCTCCCCTGTAGCCACTGGACAATCATTCCAACTACACTCACTCACTCACAAAGCAGGTCAATAGGCTTATTATCAATTCTTATTTGCTATCAGGGAAATACATCTTGAAGACATAAATATTATCCCATGATGCAACAGTAACCTTGACCTATGTCTGGCCATATGCCTCCCCCATATCCTTCCTTCTGTTAGTGAGTGAGTGTTGGTTAACACTGCTTTGAAGCGTACACCAGTTACAACATTTCAGTTGGTGAAACCCACAGTGGGCCACAGTGGGAAAACCAGGATTCAAAACCTTGATTATAGGCTACTGGCAAGCCCAAGGGACGCAACTCTGCATGTGAAATGTGGTGTCTTCGGGCGCATATTTACCCTATTTCTGGTTCAAGGTGAGGTGAAAATTGGGTTTAACGTCGCACTTAAGAACATTTCGCTCATATGACCACATGCATGCATGTGTACGTGTGGCTGCTTGTACTAGCCCAGACTTAAGCTGGTTTTATAGTGCTAGCCCACTGAGATACCATGCCGCAGTGAAGCATGAATACCCCACTCAGACACATTATACTGACTCCGAGCCGACCAGTCCTTGTTGTACCCATTAATGCTGAGCGCCAGGCAGGGACCAATAAGTGCCATATTTTAACGTCTTGGTATGTCGCGGCCAGGGATCGAACCCACAACCTTCCTCTCTCCGTGCGGGCGCTCTAACCACTACACCACGGAGGCGGTATTTCTGGTTCAAGCTGTCCTTCCACTCCACCACCACCTGTGGTGCCTTAGATGGCTGAGCCCCTGTGTTTCCCTTCCAACTATTACATTGTGTACTATAACCTACCTGTATATCCAGCAACACAGGTACATCGGTAAAATCCAATCTGATCCACACAGGTAGCATTGTTCCGACAAGGTGTGGAATCACACTCGTTAACCTCCACATCACACCTGTTACCTGTCCAGGCAGGGGGGCATGTACAGGTATAGTCATTGACAGCATCTACACAGGTACCACCGTTCACACACGGTGCCCCTCTCACACTCGTCAATATCCTCCGCGCAAGGTAAGACCTGTGTACCTGTCAAGAAGAAGGCAGAGTATTAAAATGAATTATAACATGTTTTTTTTACAGATATATACTTCCCATCAAAAGTTTAGACTCACTAGTGTAAATATAGCCACTTACTTCAGACAACTGTTCTAAACTAAATTTTGCAAAATATTCCATACTGTTTAAAGGTATTGTTAACACATGAACTGATGTATTGTAAAACAAATTCATAACGTGTTCTAAACTAAATTTTGCAAAATATTCCATACTGTTTAAAGGTATTGTTAACACATGAACTGATGTATTGTAAAACAAATTCATAACGTGTTCTAAACTAAATTTTGCAAAATATTCCATACTGTTTAAAGGTATTGTTAACACATGAACTGATGTATTGTAAAACAAATTCATAACGTTGTAAAGATAATTGTCATGAGTTCAAAAAATGATAAAAATCAGTGACAATTGGCGAATTCATGACAAAACTTCAGACCAAAACGCAGCTGTTCACATGCACAATATTTGCACATGCTTTGCAGCAATTTGATGCATGATCCTCATGCAATTCAACTGCAAAAGGTTTACAGATGGTTCCCCCAAGTTTGTGGAGAAATCAATCTTTGATGTAACCAAATATATGTACATAACATATAGTGAGTGCTTTAAGTGAGTCTAAACTTTTGATGGGAAGTACATATGCTGATTTCAAAAGATATACTTCTTTTAATTAGAACGTTATTAGGTACTATAATCAGTTGCAAATCATGCATGTAGATCTAGATTAACATTATACGTTCTCACAACTGCATGTATTATTGAGCATTTGATACCTGAACATTTTAAGCACTGGCATTAAGTGAGGTTTCAAATGTTCATGCATAAAATACTCAATGACACACTCAAATAAAGAAACATACTGATCAACACTGAAATATGAATAAGTTATCTGTAATTTTCAGTAAATTTGTTTCAGTTAATTGCTCCTCAAAAAGCTATATGAATATGTTGTCATGTTTGCTGTAAATAAGAAATTGTTTATCAGTCTTGCATATTACCATTTTTATGGGGTTTATCTGCATGTTTGTAGAAGGCAGAATTAAAACAGTTTTTGTCATATACATGTATATATTTCATTAAATAATTTTATTGACATTCAGTCTCGAACTACAGACCATGTAACATTTAATGCATTGTTCCCAGATTTTAAAAAAGTTTAAAAATCAGTTTGAAAAAAGAAAATATTGTTTGACAGCACTCAATTCGCATCCGATGGTTCTGATATTGATTTTCTCATATCACCTCGATGTCATGTGGTCGACCTGCCATTGGAATCTAACAATGGAATGACATTTAAACTTTTCTCTGCATCATCAATTTTTCCAGCTTTTTCTCCTATTATTTGTACTATAAAACCATGAATAATCCAATCAATTCATCATTGACATTTTTAAATGTTTCAGCCAATCAAAAAGCCCATTTCCTGGAATAAAACAACATTCAACTGAGCCCCTATAGATCCTGCCTTGAAGACAATGGAGATTCCATGGAACACAGAATCTGACGGAATACCTCCTTATTGTAAATCAGCACAAGCCTGAATTACCCAGCCTTAAAGAACAGGATCAAAGCTTAATAATAACAACTAACAAATGAATAATTATGTCTTTATATCCTTCATACGACAATTTTGGATATTCAGACTTTATTCTCTATATTCCTTCCAGTTAACCACTACAGTATCAATGGTCAATAAATCATTCTAAGTGCACAAGGAATTCCTTTAAGTTCCAAGCAACAATAGTGAGTGAGTGAGTTTAGTTTTACGCCACTTTAGCAATATTCCAGCAATATCACGGCAGGGGACACCACAAATGGGCTTCACACATTGTACCTATGAGGGGAATCAAACCCAGGTTTTCGGCGTGTCACAAGCAAATACTTTAACCACTAGGCTACCTAACCACCCCTCCAAGCAACAATAAATCTCTGAGAGAAAAATAAGAAACTTCAGGATTCCCACTGTAATATATTGCGACAGGTCCTTTACCAGATTCATAAAAATAATCAGGATCTGTTTATAGCCCAAACCTGTGTTGGAGTGCCTGTGTTTCTTTCAGTGTGAGTTTGTGTCAAGAAAGGCTTGAGACCGTAGTCCAAAAATTCGCTCTTAGAATCATTTCAGGAGAGTTTAGTGTTATCATATGAAATATTAATTGTTTCTTTAAGTCACATTTATGTTATTACTCGAGTCTGTGTACTATTAATTGCTGAGCTTACCAATTAAACCTACCGGTACAAGAATTTTCAAAGACTAGTGCTTCAGACAAGTGGGTAAATTCACGGACTGCAATTGTCTTTCCACATCCACTAGGATTCTGATACAATAATACAGGATAGAAAAAAAACAACCTCCATCATCTGGATCTATATATAGCCCATACCTGTGTTATGAGTGCCGGATACCTCACAATGTGGGGTAAAAGGGAAACTTGCAGTCTGTGCCAAAATATTTGTGACTACTAGCCCAATCTTGCCTTTGCGCATTATTTCAGTTATACTTAGAGTTATTATATGAGCTTTTTTAAGCTGATATTTAGACCAAACCAAATTTTTGTAGACTTGGCTCTCAGACAAGTGGTTAAAGTTACAGACTGAAATTGTATTCAACATCAATGATTCTCATACAAATAAAATATGGTGACTATAGAAAAAATATGAACTTCAATTCTGCACCTTTAAAATACCAAACAAAAGTTTAAAGCAAATTTATCCCTTATTTGCCAATTGATGAAAATGAATCATGACGCCCTTCATGTTCCATTCTAACCTCATCACAACCCTGTCTCTTTGTGTGAGAGATCTCTGTTTTGATGGCCCGAAGTCAACAGTATAAAAAATCTACATCCTGAAACAGACTAATTGAATTAGAACCCAAACAAAGAAAATCAATAACATGAAGGACTTTCTACAAATTATTCACGTTGAAAAGAATTATTGATTTTTTTTTTTTAAAAACCCAAAACTTTCAAGTGGCACAAATCAGATTATAGGGGTGAGCAGTTGCTGGGTCTCCCAGAGCAGTGATTGAGTTAGTTCATCTCCGATTGATGGAGAACTGTTAAGTCTGGGAGACTATGGTATGCCAAGTAAGCTTAATCGTGCTACTGTTTGTTCATGATAGACGGATGAAATCTTTGAGTGGCATTTTAAGTTCAAATCTGATCAGGTCATGAATCATTTATGGAAAACACTTCCGTATATTTAATCTTTTTTAAAAAAAATTGTCACCCAGTGAATGGGAGTGAGTGAGTATAGTGTTACGCAGTTTTTAGCAATATTCCAGCAATATCACGGCGGGGGACACCAGACATGGGCTTCACACATTATACCCATGTGGGGAATCAAACCCAGGTCTTTGTTGTGACAAGCAGGTGTTCAGGAAGCATGTTCACAGACAAAGTTATTTATTTATTAACCTGTGCAGTGCCATCTCCAGCCGTTCTCGAACACCTGGCTGTCCCTTTCTCTGCACTCCTCCCTCATAACAAATAGTGAACTGTGTCAATATTTTAATGATAGATTGTTAAACAACTTTTTTATTTTTAGGACAAAAATTCTGCAAAAAACTCAGAGTGGGTATGATGTTTTGATTATGATCAGCGTTTCATTGAGTATTTTATGTTTATTAGTTTTCGAGTTACATTGCAATTCATCGGTCCGCTTTTGAGCCAAACGGACTATAGTTAAAATTGTGTCAGGTAAGCTCGACACTTCACGTACATATTTACATCTATCACAGTGAGTATTACAGAGACTTATTTAAGTGTAAAAAGACCATAAAAGCTATTCTTTAATGATAAACGTGGTACAGTATTCATAATGGACAAGAGAAACAACAATTATCTGTACAGATCTCTCCTAGTTCAGGAGCCAACTCAAGACATACCTTAGACTAAGGCTTAGTCTCTAAATATATATAATTTTGATAGTAACAAACAAGCCCATTTATATTGAAAAGGAGCCCTAGGGAGACCAGAGATTCCTGAACCTGAGCAAATCTAGACTTGCTTTATTTAGTGATTTAGCACTGCAGAGAGGGCTTGGCAGTAGGGAAATTAATGTGGTTCAGGGACTGTGAGACAGACTAGACAGACTAGACATACCTCTACAACTTAGCTTTTCATCAGTGACTCCCAATAATCTCTCTTCTCTGACACTCTTGAATATAGTAACTCTAGAACTCTTTTTGTGCGCTTTGAGCATGTCACTGACATGGATATATACGCAATATAAATAGTACCCTTATAGCAGGCTGTGGCGAAAAAGCGTCATTAGAAACCAATCTTTATCCAATAAAATCGCTTCATACAACTGTGAAAATACTCTCGACAAGGGTACAGTGATATTGTTGATGTTCAGAGCTTTCGAGCAATACCCGACATCAAACGATTCGCCTCGCATGTTATTCATAGGAAGCTTCAAAAGTGGGGGTATTTTCCGTTGTTGTCATGTTACCGAGCAGAAAGCTACTCGGGAAATAGGCGACAATACATTTATTTAAAAATCTTTTTTATAATAATTTTCTGATTACGTAAAAATGAAAATATAAAGGAAAAAGGCACGGGCATGTTATGACATGTCATAATGGAAAAAGAATTGCCATAGCTTTTGCTTCTTTCGTGGTTTATCTGGACATTATAAATGTAAGCTTGCATTTTCACATAAATACAGAAGTTTACTGTGAATTTTATTTCTAAATAGCAGTAATGATAAAAGAAGTTTTAACCCCATATAATCGCCCACCTAAAATAAGCGCCCATGGGCGATTTATTGAGTGGGCGGCTTTCTGGAAAATCACGGTATATTATTACTATTATCACATAGTTTTGTGTTTAATATAGTTTGTTGTTCTAGTGTGCACCATAAACCTGCTGATAACAAAAATAACCTTGTTTTGTCTTCCAACTAGTAAATATTAAGACCCACTAGTCCACTGGTCTAGTAGTAAAACTGTTGACGTCAAATCCTGTTTCTGACTAAAATTCATATTCCTCAATAAATAATTAACTGTTCATTCGGAAATTCAATTTATGGTGACAAATTTCACTGGGAACACAACTGTCCTGATCAAAGGGTATCCGTCATACCCACATAGGATTCAGTTGGGTCTCCAGCTGGGACAGATGCTACTTGCTACACAACTGTCTGCATCATTACATCTGAGACATTAAATGAAAGCAATGAAATTGACAGTGTTTCATTTTTGAAGATCAAAGTTTCATAGGTTTCCCAAGGGAACATTTTTAGCAGGAAAAAACAAGTCTTTTAGATGTCAGCTGACACAATGATATTGACTCCAACATGGCACTCAGACCACCTACCCTGCTGCACAAGCACACCGATACTGGTTGACGAGGTTGATGCACGTTGCACCATTAGCACACGGTGATGTTGCACATTCGTCGATGTCCGTACTACAGTTCTTCCCTGTCCATCCACCTGAGCATGTGCAGGTGTAGTCGTTGAAAGCATCCGTGCAGGTGGCGCCATTTTGGCAGAACCCGTACTGACATTCGTTGATCTCACTCTCACACACAGATCCGGTGTACCCGCTTGGACATTGGCAGCGGAAGGCGTTGACTTCGTCCAAGCATGTGCCACCATTTTGACAGGAGCCAGATTTACAGTCATCTATGTTGCTCTGGCAGTTCGACCCTGGAACAAAACAAACAAAACTAAGAACAGATTGTATGTAGCAGTGAAAGAGGTGCTTATTGCGGTTGGAGGTGCAAATGCATCCAACCTTTTTGTCAGACTGAATTTGTCTCTCAGGTGAAATTTCTCTCAACAATATTAGGGCTGCGCAATATAACCGGTTTACCGGTATTTACCAGTTCAGACATGAAAACAATACGTATTGCGATACGCTGATCGAAAACCGGTATTTTGACATGCATTCGGAAAACTTCATAACACTCGGAAATCTTCGGATATTTCCGTTTTTTTAATTGTTCTTTTCCCTGTTTCATTAGTGCCAAATGTTACTTACATTTTTATTTTGTCATGATTAAAAGTTTTTATAAAAGGTTAATCAATCATAGTGATTTTGTTGTGTTTTTGCTTTATAATCAAGCATTAACTCGATTATAAGTAGTTTTTGTTAAAAAAATAATCCTTGCAATATATTGCAATACATATTGCAATATATGCTTCCGCATCGCAATATATCGCAATATAAAATTCTCTGCAATACCCACCCCTAAACAATATACACTTGGATCATTCAAAATGAACTTTCAACCAAGGATGCTTAGTCTCTTTGTATTTTGGCAATGGTGGGAATGGATGGATGTGTGCCTGATCCTACTGCATGCTGTCTGTAAGAGTTCCCCACGATGGGAATGGATGGATGTGTGCCTGATCCTACAGCATGCTGTCTGTAAGAGTTCCCCACGATGGGAACGGATGGATGTGTGCCTGATCCTACACCATGCTGTCTGTAAGAGTTCCCCATGATGGGATCGGATGGATGTGTGCCTGATCCTACAGCATGCTGTGTGTACGAGTTCCCCACGATGGGATCGGATGGTTGTGTGCCTGATCCTACTGCATGCTGTGTGTAAGAGTTCCCCATGATGGGAACGGATGGATGTGTGCCTGATCCTACAGCATGCTGTCTGTAAGAGTTCCCCACGATGGGAACGGATGGATGTGTGCCTGATCCTACAGCATGCTGTCTGTAAGAGTTCCCCACGATGGGAACGGATGGATGTGTGCCTGATCCTACAGCATGCTGTGTGTAAGAGTTCCCCACGATGGGAACGGATGGATGTGTGCCTGATCCTACAGCATGCTGTGTGTAAGAGTTCCCCACGATGGGAACGGATGGATGTGTGCCTGGTCCTACACCATGCTGTCTGTAAGAGTTCCCCACGATGGGAACGGATGGATGTGTGCCTGATCCTACAGCATGCTGTCTGTAAGAGTTCCCCACGATGGGAACGGATGGATGTGTGCCTGGTCCTACACATGCATGCTGTCTGTAAGAGTTCCCCACGATGGGAGCGGATGGATGTGTGCCTGATCCTACTGCATGCTGTCTGTAAGAGTTCCCCACGATGGGAGCGGATGGATGTGTGCCTGATCCTGAGCATGCTGTGTGTAAGAGTTCCCCACGCATGGGAACGGATGGATGTGTGCCTGATCCTACAGCATGCTGCTGATGGGATGGATGGATGTGTGCCTGATCCTACAGCATGCTGTCTGTAAGAGTTCCCCACGATGGGAACGGATGGATGTGTGCCTGATCCTACTGCATGCTGTCTGTAAGAGTTCCCCGCGATGGGAGGCGGATGGATGTGTGCCTGATCCTACTGCATGCTGTCTGTAAGAGTTCCCCACGATGGGAGCGGGATGGATGTGTGCCTGATCCTACTGCATGCTGTCTGTAAGAATTCCCCACGATGGGAACGGATGGATGTGTGCCTGATCCTACTGCATGCTGTCTGTAAGAATTCCCCACGATGGGAACGGATGGATGTGTGCCTGATCCTACTGCATGCTGTCTGTAAGAATTCCCCACGATGGGAACGGATGGATGTGTGCCTGATCCTACTGCATGCTGTCTGTAAGAGTTCCCCACGATGGGAGCGGATGGATGTGTGCCTGATCCTACTGCCTGATGGGAAGCGATCGGATGGATGTGTGCGCCCGGTCCTACAGCATGCTGTCTGTAAGAGTTCCCACGATGGGAACGGATGGATGTGTGCCTGATCCTACTGCATGCTGTCTGTAAGAGTTCCCCTACGATGGGAGCGGATGGATGTGTGCCTGATCCTACAGCATGCTGTGTGTAAGAGTTCCCCGAGGATGGGGAACGGATGGAACGGATGGATGTGTGCCTGATCCTACAGCATGCTGTCTGTAAGAGTTCCCCACGATGGGAACGGATGGATGTGTGCCTGGTCCTACTGCATGCTGTCTGTAAGAGTTCCCCATGATGGGAAGAGATGGATGTGTGCCTGATCCTGCATGCTGTCTGTAGAATTCCCCATGATGGGAGCGGATGGATGTGATGGATGTGTGCCTGATCCTACTGCATGCTGTCTGTAAGAGTTCCCCACGATGGGAACGGATTGATGTGTGCCTGATCCTACTGCATGCTGTGTATAAGAGTTCCCCACGATGGGAACGGATGGATGTGTGCCTGATCCTACTGCATGCTGTCTGTAAGAGTTCCCCACAATGGGAACGGATGGATGTATGCCTGATCCTACTGCATGCTGTCTGTAAGAGTTCCCCACAATGGGAACGGATGGATGTATGCCTGATCCTACTGCATGCTTTCTGTAAGAGTTCCCCACAATGGGAACGGCTGTATGTGTGCCTGATCCTACTGTATGGACTGCTGCGTATAATATCAACCACCAGTTTGCCTGGTCATTTAAAACATTTGTGACACAGGTGAACCTGCTCACTCATGAAACCATGATGTATAACCAGAAAATGAGCTCATGGTGTATAAATGGCAAAACAGTATTTACTCACAATTGATGTGTAACAGTAAATCAACGTTCTCATCACCGAAGACCGGGTTCGATTCCCCACATGGGTACAATGTGTTAAGCCCATTTCTGGTGTTCCCCGCCGTGATATTGCTGGAATATTGCTAAAAGCGGCGTAAAACCAAACTCACTCACTCACTCACTGTAACAGAAAAACAACATTCACCCGTGAACCCAGAATCTATAACAGTAAATCAACATTCACTTCTAAACCCAGAAGGGGTAGCCTAGTTATTAAGGCGTTTGCCTATCACGCAGAAGACCCGGGTTCGATTCCCCACATGGGTACAATGCGTGAAGCCCATTTCTGGTGTCCCCACCGTGATAAAGCTGGACTATTGCTAAAGGCGGTATAAAACCAAACTCACTCATGAACCCAGAATCTATAACAGTAAAGCATTCACTTGTGAACTCAAAACTTAAAACAGTAAAACATTCACTCGTGATCCCAGAATCTATAACAGTCAAACAATCAAGAACCTAGAATGTATAAATGTAATGGTAAAAAAGAATATTAATACTCACTCACTCACTCACTCACTCACACTCACACCCAACTCATTTAAACATACCAAAGAAATTATATTCAATAGTGGCAGAGCGGACATATTTCACTGTCACAAAATCATTGTCACATTATCCTGTATTATTTTTATAAAATTATTCTTAAACTATTCCTAATGTTCTTTGATAACGCTTATTAAATATCCTTTTAGTAAAATAGTGATCAGGGGACTTAGACCTCAACACAAAGACACCAATCCTCCAAACCATTACATGGAATCACCGACAAATTAAGCCCCTGAAATATCAACATTCAAAGAACAACAGGGTGCCATTCTCAGAGTGGGATCATCGGAGTTCTGCAAATGGCAATTTGTGTCGGACCACCATTCCTGAAAGCCCCGCCACGATGAGAGACAGAGAGAGGGAGAGATTCAACTCGGCGTACATTTCCGAAAAATGAATGATTGATGGTGGAACGAAACCAGCATAAAGAGACCTCGTGTGAAATACGAATCACCGTGGACAGCCATTGCCGATTCCTAGCTAGATGTCATTTGTCATTATTCTTTAACAGTGCTTCATCATCACATGATGACTTTTGTAACTTTCAATAAATTTTAGAGAGAAAAAATTCCGTCATTATGGCCCAGAATGATTGTAGTCTGAGTATGCAGAGACAAAGAAAGATGCTCGCCTGCTCGTATTTCTGTAATCAAGGCATGGCTTTTATTTTGGGAAAGTGACCCACATAAAAGAAACAACCTCATATTTCATACAATGTGAAAATTAAAGAATTGGACTACCCCACCATGGGATGATATAATTTATGTGAAAATAATTAAATGGAAGCAGGATGATGGATCACTCTATAGGGAAATGTAGGCTGAATATTTTTAATTTTGAATCAGAAATTATTACGCTTATGATTTCCAATTTAATTCCTGATCATGTAAAAAGAAATATTAAAAAAACCATGTTTTTAATAAAACTTTGCCCTAGATCATTTTTTGTCATAACTCTTACTAGTGCTTCAGACATTATTTTCTTTTTAAATCAGAAAAATATTAATAATTATTATATGTTATAAATAAAAATAATTAAAATTGTACATGGACTTTAATGGTTTTCCAGATTAATCAGTCTTCTAATACTCTATACAACAAACCACTTGTCATGAACAGACCAGGATCTGATAGCAAGATGCCATTTGATACATATTGTGGTAAAAGGAGCATCATATTCCAGGCTTCCTTTCCCTTTCAGCTGCTGTAAATAATGAGGAGATCCAGGAATTTTGAAAGGGGTGTGTGTGTGTATGTGTGTGTGTGTGTATTTTGAACCCCTTATCCCCCCATTTGGCTCCGCCAACGCAAAAAAAAAATCTTCAATGTGGTCTTAAATCATTTTCAAAAGGGGGGGTTCAAACCCCCCTCTGGATCCGCCAAGGTATTAACAACTGTTCCTCTGCCTGGGTGAGAAAAAGCAGGCATGTCACAATGTTCCTTGTCATCAGTAGTTACTGCACAATTTGAATTTTAACCGTTGAATTTGTTTTTCAAAAGAACTTAAAATCTTGAGAAGAACCATTAGGTTAATTTTCATCCAAATCAAGACCAACACAAGTCAATTCTTCAAGGATAAAAAAGGGACATCCAAAACATCACCATAAGGTCAATAATTATGATCACAGGAACTTGTCTTTTGTGCGGAGATATTCATTGATTCATTTTAAGCAACTATTAGGAGGGCTTGTTTCATTGGTGATTATATATATTATAATCCCAGAATGCATCACACAAGCACACATTTGAAATATGATATGATCAGTATGGGAAAGGGCTGCCACTCTGAGTGAGTGAGTGAGTTTAGTTTTACACTGCACTCAGCAAAATTCCAGCTATATGGCGGTGGTCTGTAAATAATCAAGTCGGGACCAGACAATCCAGTGATCAACAGCATGAGCATCGATCTACGCAATTGGGAACCGATGACATGTGTCAACCAAGTCATCGAGCCTGACCACCCGATCCCGTTAGTCGCTTCTTACGACAAACATGGGCTGCTGAAGACCAGTTCTAATCCGGATCTTCATGGGTTCATGGAAGCAAGCCGGTGCAGCTGAGTGCAGATAAGATGTGACAACATACCTCTGTTTCAGCATGGTTTGTATCGCTGTATTCTGAACATTAAACTGATATCTAGATGTATAGTAGTATGAAAAGTTTTAAATGCGAACACACTGCTACAGAAAAGTGTCTCAAATCCAAATCAGACCCAAGTAAAATGGACCTTCAATCTCAAAACAATCCACCCACACGGCATGAAAGACATGATCTAATCCTTGAGTTCCCAGTGTTACTAAGACTGACTGACTGAGTATGGTTTTACGCTGTTTTTAGCAATTTTCCAGCAATATCATGGCGGGGAGCACCAGGAATGGGCCTCACACATTGTACTCATGTGGGGATTCGAACCTGGGCCTTCAGCGTGACGAGCAAACGCTTACACCACAAGGCTACCCACTGCCCCAGTGTTACGAAAAGAGAAACATATGCTCAATATAAGTTGTTCACTGGTCACGAGGGGGGCATGGGTTGATGTACTCTCGATGTTTGTGTATGTTCCCTGAGCCCGAAGGGCCCCGAGGAACCAGTGAACAACGTATTTATCTTACCGAACACCTTAATGTTAATTTTGAACTGTTTGAAGCACGGATACAAATCTTTTTGGAGCCATCGCTAGATTTTGCTGACAAGAAAAACAGATTTAGAGTTATCTCCCTTCCAACGATTTGCATTCGCAAAACATCGGTAATTTCCGTACATCATGCGTGACTCAATGTTATTCGAGATAAAGAATTACTACCCCGAAGTACCAAATGAGTTGCCATTGACAGCGGGGTACATTGAAATGTTACTCGCTTGTAAGTGGCGTACATTGAAAATAATAGAAGAGCGCTCAGCCAATCAGAAAGCGACATTTATGTGTGAGGTAAGATAAGTTGCAATGTTGCTATCTGGGACTGTATTCTGCTGTTGAAAATTTAACACTGTGACAAAAAGGACAAACTATATTTGTCAAAACATGATTGTTTGATAATGTGGCACATATTATTTCAATTTTTCATTTTGTTACGCTTGAAATAAAAGGTATGTTTGTTGTTTTTGTTTTCATTGAAATATGTTCATGGTTCAGAAGCTATCCATCTGGGATTTCTTTCAGTTTCAAAATGTCCTTTATCTTATTGTTTCAATCTGTCCAAGCAAAGGTGTCCCAATGCAACTGCATTTGAGATTGACTTGAACACAAACATCTCTCTTTTAATGGGGGTGGTGGGTTAGCCTAGTGGTTAAAGTGTTCACTCATCACACTGAAGATCTCGGCCTAGATTTTCGAAGCTTTCATAGCGCTAAGATAGTCATAAGTGCCAAACATTAACTTAAGACTAAGAGAGCTTCGAAAATCTAGGCCCTGGGTCCCATTGTACAAAAAAACCTTGGCACTAAGGCTACCTTATGTCTATGTTAAGGTATGGGAGTTACGGTCACCTTACTGCTAAGATCGTTTTGTACAACGGCACCCTGGGGTTGATTCCCCACATGGGTACAATGCATGAAGGGGAGTAAAACTAAACTCACTCACTCCGCATTGCATAAGAAATTAAAAGAAAAATAGATAATTTGAAAGCTAACTCTAATATTCCTATTTGTTTACAAAAATTTAAAAGGGTGTAAAAATCTCGGACGTGATATTGCTGGAATATTGCTAGACTTTACACTATACTCACTCACTCGCTCTTCTCTTAATTGAAAACATTCCAGGTACTCTTGTGTCCATTTCAAATATTTAATGAAAAATGTTTGTTATTGAAGACTTTAATAATACGATGTGTTATTTTAAATCTGTTTCAACCGTATCAGATGATACAGAACAGAAGTAGTTTTCTGTCCTAATGTGCCACAGTCTTCCAAACATTGAAACAAACAGAAAAACAGAATGCCTGAATTGATAAATTCATTAGAAATACAAACAAGTTGTGGAATTGCCCCTCATAAATCTGTGGAATTAACGCCATGATGATGCCAATTCCGAGCCAATAGAATCCCACATGGTGCTCCGACAATACTAGCAGCCGTATGACTAACTACGATGAGTGTGTTTAGTCACCTCATGGTCAGATTAAATATTTGACTCCGTCGTCGTCTCAACCGTGTGAGATCATATTTAATTGCCGAGTCGCAACTCAGACTGGAGGAATACTGGTCGAGGGAGGACATCTTATTTGTCTGGTTGTTAATTAGCAAAACGTCAGCTTCATGTGTTGAGGAATTTGTCGTGCTTGTGGTGGTAATTCTTTGAGTAGCATTTCGAGGTTTGTGTGATGAACTCAGCGGATAGTTGTATGGATATACAAATTCTTTATTACAATATATGTGGCATTTCAGTGCAGATGTTAACACCATTATCGTTTGTTTGTTGTTTAACGCCACTCAGCAATATTCCAGCCATATGGCGGCGTTCGGTCAATAATCAAGTTTAGACAGTTAAAGTTAAAACAGAAGTTTTAAAGACACAATGTCACACATTTGAGTGCCCATGTCATACTATATTTAGAACACGAGTGCCTACATGTTGGTATTTCCCAAGCGAGAGCAAGGGATATACCGATATTTAGGCACGAGTGTCGTAAACATAGTATGATATATGCACGAATATAATATTCTGTTTATTACCGAAGCTAGGCATCAAATTGAGGAAAATAAACCCAAATCTACTTTCAAACATAGGCTGGCTACCCGCCGTTGCTACATGTAGAACGCAACGTCATAGAAGAAATGTGACGTCACGTCACCATGACAAAGCGATATTTTGTCCTAGGGCATCGTATGAAAAATATGAACCCTGATATTTTTGCCCTAGTAGGTAATAAAGTTCAATATACAATCTTGAAATAATTTTGAAAGCACCACTAAACCCTCCAAATTATGAAAATATGTCTGAAGATATAAAATTTCATATCATATTCACAAAATTATTCCATTCTCCCAAAAAATGTTGCTGTAGTTTTAGCATTCCTGAGCGATGTCATCACATCCCGAATGTCACAGCTGTCGAAGTACATGTACAAAGAGAGTGCGGCTAGTGCTGCTGCCATCTTATGTACATACAATATTGATGGAAATTAGTTTTCTGATTTACAGCTATACATGTATATTGTTCGATACCTAGATAGTGTAGCACCTGGCACACACCATGATTCTCCAATGCTTGACAAAGGAATATGATGGCATACATAATATGTTGTCAGCATTCTATTCTATATTCCATACAACTAGTTCACATCAGTATTGGGGCGGTGGGTAGCCTTGTGGAGAAAGTGTTACCTCGTCACGCTGAATACAATGGTTGATTCTTCACATGGGTGCAATGTGTGAAGCCCATTTCTGCCGTGATATTGCAGTGAGTGAGTTTAGTTTTACGCCACTTTTAGCAATATTCTAGCAATATCACGGCGAGGAACATCAGAAAATGGGCTTCACACATTGTACCCATGTGGGGAATCGAACCCGGGTCTTCGGCGTGACGAGCGAACGCTTTAACCACTAGGCTCCCCACCGCCCCTGATATTGCAGGAATATTAGTAAAAGCAGCGTAAGACTGTACTCACTCACTCATGAGCATAGCTTGAAGAAGTTTTCCCAGAACATTCTGTGAAATGTGATGGTAAATTTGTAAACTTGAGCAGACCTTAAACTTGTAAAGACATTTCCTTGAAATTTAAAACAGTATGTACATGTTTTTGAGGAGATAAGTTTTTCAACTATGGATGACGAATACATTTCTTTGGTAATAATCTCACATTGACATTTTAAAAAATTGAAGAATTTTTGGTAGATAAAGCAGTTGGGTCATTCTTGACAAAATTATTTGAAATTCCACCAGAATGCATCAGAGACCTCTGATCACATTTGACTTCACTTCCGCCAAATGGGACCTGACATGATGTTCAATTGATCCTGTTAAAAGTTTCCGTAATTATGCACACATTGTACCGATTATGTTGCTATGGATTATTCTTGCATAACATGACACTTTTTGCCTGACAACCTGTCATATGTGGGCTCGTACGTCATGATTCATGACCGAAGTGATTCCAGCACTTTAAAGGCTTGCTGCATCTCCTCGGGGAGGGGGTTCATTAATTTTAATCGGTTTTACTGGAACTTTAACAAAATGGATGTTCGTGACAAAGAAAATCCATTTACTACAAATTCACATTTTGTCAACGTGTCAAAACAGAATACTCAAAAGTTCACGTTTCATAACAAGCTGATTATTGTGAGACTCACGCAGCTCCGACATGGGAACTGTAGAATATAGTTCCTTAACTGATTTACATATAGAATATCAGTTATTTGGGTCAATGTAATTTCAGTGCAAAATCGGCATAAACTTTATTCCATAGGGTTTCAAAATTCACTTCAGACAATCTGAATTATTGAATGAACATCAAAGCCATTAGAACTCAATTACACCATTTTTTCTAACCAAATCAACCTTTCGCCTCAAAAGATGCAACTTTTCATGGCTGCCTCCAACCACTCATTACCGTTTATTTATGTTTGCCTTGCCATTAACCTCTGTATGTTTGAAATTATCAGGATATGTTTGGATAATAATGTTCAGTTTTCTATCTAGTATTTATGTGCCAAATATTTTTTCAGTTGTCCCTTATTTAATGACACAGCAACTGTTTGAAATCACTCACCCTCTTAACAACTACTTATGCTGAAATTAATTCAGCAGGCTAAAGGTTAAGTTACTCTGTATTTCATCTTAGCATAACATGGTCAGTTTCAAGGAAAGTAATACCTCCTGTCTCATGCAATAAAGATCTTGTAGGGTGCAACAAAGAGCAATAACTCAATTCTGTAGTGTAGTGGTTAGAGCGTCCGCCCGGAGAGCGGAAGATCGCGGGTTCGATCCCCGGCCACATCATACCAAAAGACGTTAAAATATGGTACTTGTTGGTCCCTGCCTGGCTCTCGGCATTAATAGGTACAACAAAGACTGGTCGGCTCAGAGTCAGTATAATGTGTCTGAGTGGGGTATCCATGCTTCACTGCGGCATGGTATCTCAGTGGGCTAGCACTATAAAACCAGCTTCAGTCTGGGCTAGTACAAGCAGCCACACATACACACACACATGCACGTCGTCATATGAGCGAAATATTCTCAAGCACGACGCGGCCATGAAACCCAATTTCACATTTCTCTTTTTTTACCAAGATCACCTCAAATCGCTTCTATAAAGTAATATTCAAATAATAATGTCCAGTCACTTAAGCATGAACTAAATATTTCTTTCCCAATTGTTTAAATTTATATTTCTAGTCATGTTCCATACTGTTTTACCAAGATTGTATTGTGTAAACTTGTCTGTCTGTCTGTCTATAAAGTGACCTTCAAATATGGAAGCTAGCTTATACCCTGTCTATGAAACAAACCGAACAAAGCACATCATAAGCAAATACACAATTCCTGTATTTGCAATAAAAATGTGTTGCATCTTCTCATATTTACAATTTTATGATTGGTCATGGGTGCCCAAATTGTCCAAGGAACAGCAATTGCCGTAAACCTGTGACTGAAAGTTCGAATCCCGCATTCACTCTGTGTTTTTACATTCTATGATTGGTCATGGGTGGCTAAATCGGCTAAGAAGCAGCTGAGTTGCCCCAAACCTATAAGTGAACGTTCAAATTCCACAGTCACTCTGTGTTTTTACATTCTATGATTGGTCATGGGTGGCTAAATCGGCTAAGAAGCAGCAATTTCCAGAAACCTATAAGAAAGGGTTCGAATTCCACATTCACTCTGTGTTTTTCAGCTTGTCAGCCACCACATACCCATAGGTTCCACCAAAGTGGTAAAACATCTTAGAAAGGCTTCACTGAGGACTTGAAATCAACATGAAGTCAATCATTCAGTGTCCCTGACTCATGAAATATTGCTTCCTAATTCCTGAAGGGCAATTAATCATGCCACCGTGGCAACCTGTTTTCATCACTGAGTCAAACGAACATCAAATAGAGACAAAATGGAGGTGAACATTAGCAGAGCATTATGGCAATTCAAATTTAGTCTAGCATGTTTGACAGAGCGACATCCAGTGTCTAACGCTGCTGTAATGGTCAGCAAATTGAAACTAATTACACTCTAGCCAAGTCATTAAGGGTGACAGACACAGACCCTCTGGTCATCCCACACCGGATCTGCAGAGGATGTAATGACACAATCTGATTGGCTCATAGGCCAGCAAATGGATTCTGATTGGTTATTTTGTTGCCAGAGAGTCGGGTAAATCTCTTTGATGTTTGAGACAAATCTTTGAAGAAGTCAGGTCTGTTTGAAGAACATCCGATACTCAGGGCTTAAAGGAAGTTAATGATGAAACATCAGGGGCATTGTGGGTAATATTTGATCAAGATTAGTCTGTTAAATCAGGATGATTTGTTGACTCAAACTAAAAGGGGGCTACAAGAGGTGACAATCAGTGTTTGGGTGTCCGCACATCTGGTCTGCAGGCTGTCAGCCAGAGTGGATGGGGAACATGTTTCATTAAAAGTGCCATTTATAAGTGCCATTTGTGGGTATCATTCTCATTTTCTATTTATGTACATGTAAATATTTCAGCCAACTGCAACCACCAGTACTTACTCTCATTAAGCTTCTATCTAAACTGTAGCCTAGTGGTTAAGGCGTTTGCTCGTCACCCTGAAGACCCGGGTTCGATTCCCCAAATGGGTACAATGTGTGAAGCCCATTTCTGGTGTCCCCTGTCGTGATATTGCTGGAATATTGCTAAAAGCGGCGTAAAACTAAACTCACCCACTATCTAAACCATAAACAGTATTTTCAACAGACTGGTTTAACTATCACTGCATACAGAATCATATGTTGGTAAGTTAGGAAGAATTTAAAAAGGAAAAAAGCTCAAATGTCTCTTTTATCTATTATTTTCCCTGTTAAGATTTTGAACAAAATCTGGAAAAAATACAAAAACGTGAACACTTATAGACAACAAAACGCAGTCTTATGGTTTCTTCAGTATTCGGGGCTGTGGGGTAGCCTAGTGGTTAAAGTGTTCGCTCGTCACGCCGAAGACCCGGGTTTGAATCCCCACATGGGTACAATGTGTGAAGCCCATTTCTGGTGTCCCCCGCCGTGATGTAGCTGGAATATTGCTAAAAGCAGCGTAAAACCAAACTCAGTCAGTCAGTCTTCAGTATTCAAAAGCTTGTGTGGCAATAGATGGCAAGGAAACAAACAGAAATTGACAGTGAGATGGTATTTCAGCACATCATATTGCCTTTAAAAGAGCTGTACTGCACACCATTAAAGCCAGATAATACAAAAAGAAAATAACCCAATGGTTTTGTGTTTGCACTTCGACATTTTGTTAAATGTTATAATCCATATTTTCTTAATTTAAAATAATAAAAAAAAGATATGGTGACTTATATAGCACTGTACTCCACCCAGTACGGGCATGCTCTAAACACATACAACATAATGGACATAATTATCCATATGGTGAAACATAACCAGTGTCATATGTATCATATGTGCACATGTGCAAACATAGCTGTTGCCTAGCAACCATTGTCTCCGTATTTCATCGTCTGTGACCTCATTAAACAATTGAATGTGGCGTCAATGAATAGGGCCGTCACATTTACTTACGGTGTTTTACTGCACAAATGTACATGAATAAAATGGACAATAAAGAAATTACTACACTCCAGCAAGTGTATCATATGGCAGATACGAATCTCGCTCTAGCTCAAGCAATACAAAATTTCACACTTGTTTCATATAAATCGTATGACGCACTTAATAGTGTAATAATCTCTATTTATTACCTACCAGGGCGAAAATATCGGGGTTCATATTTTTCATACGATGCCCTAGGGCAAAATATCACTTTGTCATGGTGACGTGACATCATGAACAATGCTATGACGTCACGTTTCTTCTATGACTTTGCGGTCTACATAGGCGACGGCAGGTAGCTAGCCTACCTTTGAAAGTAGATTTGGGCATATTTTTCTCAATTTGACGACTTCGGTAATAAACAGAATATTATATTCGTGCCCATATCATACTATGTTTACAACACTCGTGCCTAAATATTGGTATATCCGCTCAGGAAATACCAACATTTTGGCACTCGTGTCGTAAACATAGTATGACATGTGCACTCAAATAATATCCTCTATTTATTACTTTGATGACACCCATGGTATGGTATGGTTTAGGTTCCTCTAAACATGGAAACAATAATATGATGTGTGGTGATTGGTGGTGACGTTGGTACAGATGACCAAAATCTGATAATAAATTCATTAAAGGCACATATACTAAGGTGACTATTGAGGGGGAAACAGCTACTGCGATAGCGATAGTCTATTGCAACATACTGTTGCGATAGTGATAGTCTATTGCCACATACTATTGCGATAGTGATAGTCTATTGCGACCAGCTATTGTAATACTATTGCAATAATATTTTTCTCCTTGAATTGTCTCATTTGAAGTCATTTCCCAAATGAATGTATAGTTTATATGAAATAAAAACAAGCTGAAGTAGTTTCAGTCTCTTTTAATAACTGACAAGAAACTTGAAACCCAAATCAAGTTAACAGTTAAAACATAAACTCAATGACGCTGCAAGTCCGCACACTAAATCAAAGTGAACGAATCCTTCCTGTATTTTGCATTGTATTTATCAACGGAAGTCAATCACTAAACTATCGATAATCACACATACTATTGATGCATCAATAGTTTTTCATTTCTACCATCGATTAATTGCTATCAGAGACTCAACAATTGCAATCCATCGATAGTTCGATGCATCGTTACAGCCCTAGTATATACACATAAGATCATACACGAAAGGATCATACCCGTCAAAGATCCACTACCGTCGGAGAGTAACCACAAATGTCCCACAAGTAATTATAAAGTAATATTATTAAGCTAAAGACACAGGAGAGGTTAATCCCAACTGTCTGAGTAATTATATTGATATTTGCGAAGGGACCCCACAGTTTGCCTTTGATAACATTACGTGAGTGCTCGCTGGGGTCAGTGAGTTTGCCCTCAGAGTAACCCGCCCTTGATGAAATGCTAATACAGAAAACATCCCGTAAAACAATTTTTCAAGTGCGAAAATTAGATTGCGTAACACAATAGCAGGAACTGGAGCCCTCGTGGGCCCGGTTTTATTAAAAATAGTTTTTGAAGCTTGAGTTATTTTGTCGCGTCCCGGGAGACAAAAGGGGAATGGGAGAAAGCCAGCCATCTGCCATCTTAGCTGAGTTTTGAATGACACTATCGGCAGACTCTGCTGGCATGACGATTCAGAAAAACAACTTTGTTCTTTGTAAACAGGTTCACAGAGATAAATGTCATGTTTTTCTTACTCCTCTGATAAGACCGGTCAACTTTAATAGTCTGCCATATATTCTAGTAGAGGTGACCATTTTGTCGCATTTCAACTATTGATATACATTAGTTGTATCGAGTATTGAAGTTGTATTTAAATAGTTGTATTATTACTGTAAAAGTATTGAAATACAGAAAAAATTGAAGCAGTATAGTTGAAGCAGTATAGTTGAAGTTGTATTTCAATAATTGTATGGAGTATTGAAGTCGTACTGAAACCGTTGTCGTAAGTACTGAAGTAGAATAAAAATACTTGTAAGGAGTATTGAAGTTGTTTTGATTCTTGCATTATTAATGCAAAAGTATTGAAATAGTTTTTCAGTTTCAGTTCTATGTGAGTGAGTGAGTGAGTGAGTGAGTGAGTGAGTGAGTGAGTGAGTGTGAGTGAGTGAGTGAGTGAGTGAGTGAGTGAGTGAGTGAGTGAGTGAGTGAGGTGTACCCCGTCAGCTCAATACCAGAGGAGGGGTGGTGTGGTAGCCTAATGGTTAAAGCGTCCGCTCGTCACACTGAAGACCCGGGTTCGATTCCCCACACGGGCACAATGTGTCCCCCCGCCGTGATATTGCTAAAAGCACCATACTCACTCACTCACTCACTCTCAGAGAATACCCAAAGTGCTGCAAGTCTCAAAGATTTATCACCCCTTGACACCCACAAGCACTGGCTGGTGCAGCCTGACCAAGGAGCAAGCACATACCCTGAAACATTGCTGTCCTTATAATAAAGAAGTTGACATCCATAAATTAATTTTGCTTCAGTCAAACTTGACTGAAATATTCACATTTCTTGGAGACCATTTCCATTCAAACACAGCAAGTAGACATCAACACTCTCAACATTAAGCAAACTTTCATCAAAGGTAAGAATCAGTTAAATGGAAAATCACTTCAAAATGTTACACAAACCTTTGTACAGGCATCAGAGCAGAAGCCTCTGACACTAGTCATTTAGAGTTTTTCAGAGTTTTTACAGATTTTACCAAATTTCAGTTATAAAAATTTACCAATATTTATGTCCTGTTCAAAATAAAAGAGTAACTATCATTATGATATGAGATAACATTTTCTTAATAAAATATAAAAAATGACAATAAATATCTTTAATATTTTCAACCCAAATTATGACAACAAATATGATAGAGGGAAATGATCTTAAACAATGGTGCTTGAGTTTTCTAATGAATTGGGCCATTATTCAACTCTAGGGTGTCTTTAGAATTAATTGGATCTCTTCAAAACTTTCAAAGAATTCAAGAATGTCCTCTGGAGTTGATGCATATGCAAATTAAGGCATCCACAATTTGGCCACTGAAAGCCCATGCAAGACAAAGGAAGAGTGTAGCAATGTCAGATAGCCAAAGGCAACTAAAATTGATGGAATGTTTAAAAAATTTTTAATGAGTTCCTTGGAGAGCTGAATAGCTGTTGTCATCTGGGAATCAGTAGTGTAATCCTATTGTCTGGCAATATGAGTCATCCGACGCGGGCCTCGCAACCTGAAGACGTGTTTAAACAGGGGGAGATAAAACAGTCATCTTTCTTTGTCCACGTCGCAGGCGTTGGGGGAGGGGTGGGTTGGACACAGAGAAGGGCTGGTGAGTAGGAGGGGAGGTTGGTTGAGGGTAGACAAGGTGAAAGGGTATTGAAGGGTGAGGGTGGGTAGGGAGGTAGAGGGTAGAGACAGATGGGTGGGGTTGTCGGGCTGGACACAGAGAGGGGAGGTTAGTTGAGGGTAGACAACGGAAAGGGTATTGAAAGGTGAGGGTGGGTAGGGAGCTGGTGGGTAAAGACAGATGGGTGGGGTTGTCGGGTTGACACAGAGAGGGGAGGTTAGTTGAGGGTAGACAACATGAAAGGGTATTGAAGTTCGAGGGTGGGTAGGGAGCTGGAGGGTAGAGACAGGTGGGTGGGTTGGACAAGGAGAAGGGCTGGTGGGTAGGAGGGGAGGTTAGTTGAGGGTAGACAAGGTGAAAGCGTATTGAAGGGTGAGGGTGGGTAGGGAGCTAGAGGGTAGAGACAGATGGGTGGGTTGTCGGGTTGGACACAGAGAGGGGCTGATGGGTAGGAGGGGAGGTTGGTTGTGGGTAGACAAGATGAAAGGGTATTGAGGGATGAGGGTGGGTAGGGAACTAGAGGGTAGAGACGGATGGGTGGGTTGTCGGGTTGGACATAGAGTGGGACTGATGGGTAGGAGGGGAGGTTGGTTGAGGGTAGACAAGGTGAAAGGGTATTGAGGGATGAGGGTGGGTAGGGTGCTAGAGGGTAGAGACGGATGGGTGGGTTGTCGGGTTGGACACAGAGAGGGGCTGATGGGTAGGAGGGGAGGTTGGTTGAGCGTAAAAACCGGATTGCTGGGTTAGAGAATAAGAGGATCGAGACAGTTATGTAAATGTGGGTTGTAGGTGCTAGAGTATGAGGGTGGAAAAAACTGGATTGCTGGGTTAGAGAATAAGAGGATCGAGACAGTTATGTAAATGTGGGTTGGAGAGTAAGACGATGGAGAAAACTGGATTAGAAGGGTGGTAGGTCGGAGCATAAGAGAGTGGAGAAAATGGATTGGTCAGCAGGTGAGTTGGAAGCTAAGAGATTGGTGACAGATGGACTAATTGGGTAGGGTCCATAAACCTACCATTGCTTCACCAGTTAAAACACTCTCATCATTAACTGTAGAATTAGCATGAGTAATCAGCCATGTCTAAAGCCCTTGAAAAGCTTAATCCTTGCTTCAAATACATGAAGTGTCTTGTAACAGACGGTAAACCTGTTACGAGTACTTCGGTAACTATTGTGCCATAATCTCTAACCCCAGCTCATTACTGTAGGCGACCACTCCCTGCCGTGCTGGGTCTCTGTATCAGCAGCTGCAACTACAACAACTTCGTCGTCCTGATACAACAGACACACGTGATTCACACACAACATTAATTTCCTCACAACTAGGCATGTTATATTTTCCTAATTCTTGTAAAAACTTTGAAATTAGAGACATAAATGTATCACTAATTCTGTTATGAAATTTTCAGTTAATATTGCCACAGGAGTTTTGTAATCAGATTTAATTTGAAAAGTGTTCAGGAAAACAAAGCAGTTGTTGAGTGACATTTGAATAAGGTTACCGTGACATAAGAAGCCACAACAGTTTTTTCTTTCTTTGAGCCTCCCTTAATCGAAGTGGATAATTTTTTATTATTTTTTTAAAACAATTATATGTTGTTTTTGGATTGAAAGAATATTTGCTCAAACCTTACTCTTCGGAAGTGTAAAATTTGTAATATGCAATTTAAATGAGTGAGTTTTGTTTTCCAGCAGCATTCTACCTGTGAAGATTCGGGTTAGGATTGGTCTTCAGCAACCAATGCTTGTCGTAAGAGGCGACTGACAGGATCGGGTGGTCAGGCTCGCTGACTTGGTTGACACATGTGATCGTGTTGATGGATGCTAATACTGTTTATCACTGGATTGTCTGGTCCAGACTCAATTACTTACACATCGTCGCCATATAGCTAGAATATTGCTGAGTGTGGCATTAAACAACAACCAACCAATCAACCAACTAACCAACCAGCAGCAGCATTCTAGTAATATGAGAGCTGTCCAACCATCATGGTCTGTATACTGAGAATGGGCTGCATACTATGAATGAATGCATGAATGTTGTAACAATATGACCAGTGTTCATGAACTGTAGCCAGGAAGTATAAACCATAACAAGCATGGATGGCACTGACCACTTGGCCACCATGAGCAAACAGATTTTTCAGCTTTAGGCACACAGATCTCCCAAACAATGTTGTACCTCACTGCTAACAATAGAATGTCTTTCAAACAAGTAGTTTTAGGTCTTTTCTTAATAGATGGTTACCATATTTATTACTGAAAATCTTATGTCAGTGGTCAACTTAAGATTTTTACCCTTCCCCCTTTCAAATTTTTGTAAACAGACTGGAATATTAGAGTTAGCTTTCAAATTATCTATTTTAATTTTTTAATTTTTTGTGCAATGGGGAGTGAGTGAGTTTAGTTTTATGCTGCTTTTAGCAATATTCAAGCAACATCATGGCGGGGGACACCAGAATGGGCTTCACACATTGTACCCATGTGGGGAATCGAATCTGGGTCTTCGGCGTGATGAGCAAACACTTTAACAACTGGGTTACCCCATCGCCCCTTTTGTGCAATGGTGCAGTAATGTCGGACAGTGTTACCATGGAAACAAATCAAATAATTCACAGAAACAGTCTGTAAGAGTAAGTGAATCTGGTTTTATGTAGCTTTTAACAATATGATATCAGATCAGCAGAAATGGGCTTAACTTATTGTACTCTCTAAAGGTACTGAACCCGCACCTTTGGTTTGAGGAGCAAATGATTTAACCACTAAGCTACACTGGTTGAATATTTGCAGGTCATTGAGTGAGTGTGAGTGAGTTTGCACTCAGCAATATTCCAGCTATATGGCGGTGGTCTGTAAATATCGAGTCTGGACTAGACAATCCAGTGATCAGTATCATGAGCATTGATCTACTCTATTGAAATACGATGACATGTGTCAACCAAGTCAGCGAACATGACCACCAGATCACATTAGTCACCTCTTACAACAAGCATGCCAATATCACGGAGCTCAGTCTGGGTCAAGAAAGGCACACAGTCTCATATTCAACACATCAGATCTTGAAGTGTCTGGTTTGGTGCAAGAATATGCATAAAAACCACTAAACCAGGAAAACACTTCATGCGATTATCAGGCTCAGCATAAAAATACACGTTGTAAACTGGAATTCTATTTTTTTTTCTATTTTCCTGATCTTTTGTGTCGGTCGATCTGTAAACCAAGTGATACAAAATATAATGACTTATACCTCACTGGTCTTTGTGTCGTTAAGACACGGAAAAAAAATATCAGCAGTTAAAAACGTTTCCTTCATGTGGCGATCCATCATTACAGCCTCTTCAGACAAGAGGTGATGATGTTGCCATTTGCTTTTCGATATTCGTGTCTCTTGTTTCCTCATCAAAATGAAGCTAAAGAGCTATTAGATATGTTTAATGTACACAGTGCAATATCTCAGAATATCTTACAGAGATTAATGTTTGACATTTGTATCTGGGAGATATCAGTCTTGTGAAATCATTAGACTATGGACTATGGTGTGTGAGTGAGTGCATCAACTCTGAGTACATTCACATAAAAATATATGGTAAAAGAACATCATCAATTTAGAGAAATTCTATTGGAAATTGTTAGTTTAAAGTATATGGTGTACTGGGGGCCATTTATCCCTGAATCCCCACAGCAGGGCGTAGCTACCATAATAAAAAAGCCCGGGGTTACACATGATTGTTGCTAAAAGGTTGGGCAAGTCCTCAATATTATCTCAATATGAAGCTTTGTAACATATCGGGATTACACGAAAAAATTAGCTTGCTACGTGCCTGCACAGGGAGACAAGCATGGTGTACTGGGGACCATGTTCCCTATAAATTCACTCAGGGCCTACCTAGCTGAATGACAGGACAGTATAAACCTGCAGCAATTAGTCCCATAGACTGGCATAGGCTTATCAGTGCATATACACAGGCCTGTATTGATTGGTGGTGCTGTGATCCGATGTAGGTACACACAGCTGTTACCAAGCTTAATGCCAGGCATGTATGAGAATGTGTGTCATACTTGCTGATGGAGCTAAATGCAACATTGTTATTAGGTTGTAGGGGAGGTGGGGTAGCCTTGTTGTTAAAGCGTGCGCTCGTCACGCCAAAGGCCGGGTTCAATTCCCCACATGGGTACAATGTGTGAAGCCTACTTCTGGTGTACCCCGCCGTGATATTGCTGGAATATTGCTAAAATCGGCGTAAAACCCAACTCACTCACTCACTATTAGGTTGTAGTATTTACCGTAAATCTTCAAAACACAGACAGGTCTTAAATAATACTGCAAGATAACAACAGGGCAGGATGGATGCACGGATGTACAGTAGATGGATGAATGAATGAATGGATGGATGGATGGATGTACAGTAGATGGATGAATGAATGAATGGATGGATGGATGGACAGATGGACAAACTGGATGATATATGAGGGTTATAATGATGAACAATGGTAGTTGAACGATGGACTGGACAGTGGATGGATGGATGGACTGATGGACAGGGGATGGATGGATGGACAGATGGACAGTGGATGGATGGATGGACAGATGGACAGTGGATGGATGGATGGACAGTGGATGGATGGATGGATGGATGGATGGAAGAGGGATTAAGGGATGAACAATGAAAGTTCGATGGATGGATGGTCGGATGGATGGTCGGATGGATGAATGGATTGACAGATGGACTGATGGGTGGATGGATGGGCAGTGGATGGATGGATGGACAGTGGATGGATGGGTGGATGGGTGGGGATTTGGTGGGATGTACAATGGTAGTTGGATGGATGGTAGTGAAAGACTGTAGTAAAACAGTTGATCGGTAAGTAAAACATGTGATCGGTATGTGCCTGACAATATACTATCCTGTCTGGTGGTCTATCAGATCAATGTTCAGCATATGGGGGCGGAGGTGACAGATGTCCACATACCTCTGACAAACTCCACCCACAGAGTGCAGCACAGATGTCCCACTCAAGTATACTCACACATGGTAACAACAATCAATACAAAAATCACAAAATGTGTAATTGTCTATGACCCACGTGTGGTGTGACTAAGCTATATTCAATACTGGATATTGAAGGTGTCACTATCGTTATATTTACTTCGCCATCACCATAACAACCTCATGAAATATAACATCAACAAAGTAACCACAGAAACAACATACTCACTTTACAAGCATCCATATCTACCTCATAGTCATCAAATTTACATCATACTAAGTTTACAGTCATAAACCTCACACACATCAATATTCATAGCTTGGTCATCATGTCAACTTGACAGTGACCTCTACTTAACAACCATTATGTTTAAACCAGAATCACCATGTTTCCTGTATGATCTTTAGATGTGCATCATGATCATGTAGCTTCACATCATCCTTTTTATCCCAAGTTAGCATATGACTGAGTTTGGTTTGAAGCCGCTTTTAGCAATATTCCAGCAACATCAAGCGTGGGGACACCAGAAATGGGCTTTAGCAATATTCCCATGCAACATCTTCACGAGGTGAGGTGGGGTTTTACGTGGACACCAGAAATGGGCTTCACACATCGTGGTTTTATAGTGCTAGCCCACTGAGATACCATGCCGCAGTGGCATGGATACCCAACTCAGACATTCGAACTGACTCAGGTACCCATTAATGCTGAAGGCAGGGACCAACAAGTACCCATATTTTAACGTCTTTTGGTATGATCTCGAGATGCACACCTTCCGACGACGCTCTAGCACTACACGCGCTTTAACCATTGGGCTACCCACCGCCCCAGTTAGCATATGAACTAAGAACTCATCACATTTCCCGCGTTATCATCGTATTTAGAAAAAAACCTCATATTCACCAAAGAATGGGTGAGTATGGTTTTATGTCACTATGAGCAATATTCCAGCAATATCACAGCAGGGGATGCCAGAAATGGGCTTTACACATTGTACCCATCTCTGGGTTCGAACCCAGTTATTCGGCAAAACAAGTGAACACTTTATCTACAAGGCTACCCCACCACCCCATTTACCAAAGATCTCAGTATATTACCCAAGATTTCATCAAATGTAGGGGTGTGGGGTAGCCTAGTAGTTAAAGCGTTTGCTCACCACACCGAAGACCCAGGTTTGATTCCCCACATTTCTGGTGTCCCCATGGTTGCTGGAATATTGCTAAAAGCAAAACGAAACTCAGTTAGTGATTCCCCACATGGGTACAATGCGTGAAGCCTATTTCTGGTGTCCCCTGCCGTTGTATTGCTAGATTATTGCTCAAAGCTGAGTTAAACCATAGTCACTCACTCACTCATCAAATGTACCTCACAACTTCAGAAGAGCCATAATAATATCCTCAAGGACATTCCAGGTCAGTCACCTGTCTCATCCCCTGTATAGCTGATGAAGAGAACGTAACTGATACTCAAAATGATAATCTGAACATGAAAGATTCAATTATTCTTTTCCTCCTCAAAGGCAGTCAATTATATTTTGGTCAGTTCCTGCCTGCTGAAGCAAAACAAATCGGAGGTTGATGAAAAAACTGATGAAAATATCCCCAGCATCTTAAGGGATGAAAAGTTTGCACTTGACTTGTTCTGTCTGTAATTATGGTTTCATATCAGTATTGGAACAGACCATGTATGTTGAGGTCAAGTGACATTGTCTGTGTGATCTATTACAGATGATCTCAGGCATTCATAGTCACCAAGCACCTGTTTCTCCTCTATTTCCAAAAGGAAACAAGCATGGTCACCAAGCACCTGTTTCTCCTCTATTTCCAAAAGGAAACAAGCATGGTCACCAAGCACCTGTTTCTCCTCTATTTCCAAAAGGAGACAAGCATGGTCACCAAGCACCTGTTTCTCCTCTATTTCCAAAAGGAGACAAGCATGGTCACCAAGCACCTGTTTCTCCTCTATTTCCAAAAGGAAACAAGCATGGTTACCAAGCACCTGTTTCTCCTCTATTTCCAAAAGGAGACAAGCATGGTTACCAAGCACCTGTTTCTCCTCAGTTTCCAAAAGGAAACAAGCATGGTCACCAAGCACCTGTTTCTCCTCTATTTCCAAAAGGAAACAAGCATGGTTACCAAGCACCTGTTTCTCCTCAGTTTCCAAAAGGAAACAAGTATGGTTACCAAGCACCTGTTTCTCCTCAGTTTCTAAAAGGAAACAAGCATGGTCACCAAGCACCTGTTTCTCCTCTATTTCCAAAAGGAAACAAGCATGGTTACCAAGCACCTGTTTCTCCTCTATTTCCAAAAGGAAACAAGCATGGTTACCAAGCACCTGTTTCTCCTCAGTTTCCAAAAGGAAACAAGTATGGTTACCAAGCACCTGTTTCTCCTCAGTTTCTAAAAGGAAACAAGCATGGTCACCAAGCACCTGTTTCTCCTCTATTTCCAAAAGGAAACAAGCATGGTTACCAAGCACCTGTTTCTCCTCAGTTTCCAAAAGGAAACAAGTATGGTTACCAAGCACCTGTTTCTCCTCAGTTTCCAAAAGGAAACAAGCATGGTCACCAAGCACCTGTTTCTCCTCTATTTCCAAAAGGAAACAAGCATGGTCACCAAGCACCTGTTTCTCCTCTATTTCCAAAAGGAAACAAGCATGGTTACCAAGCACCTGTTTCTCCTCTATTTCCAAAAGGAAACAAGCATGGTTACCAAGCACCTGTTTCTCCTCAGTTTCCAAAAGGAAACAAGCCTGGTCACCAAGCACCTGTTTCTCCTCAGTTTCCAAAAGGAGACAAGCATGGTTACCAAGCACCTGTTTCTCCTCAGTTTCCAAAAGGAGGCAAGCATGGTCACCAAGCACCTGTTTCTCCTCAATTTCCAAAAGGAGACAAGCATGGTTTCCAAGCACCTGTTTCTCCTCAATTTCCAAAAGGAGACAAGCATGGTTACCATGCACCTGTTCTTCCTCAACAACCTATTCTGAATCCTAGGATTTCTATGGGACACAAAAAAAACCAAAGGGCAGATATGTATTGGTTTCTGGAGACTGGAGCGAACTGTTACAGCTGACAAGCGTGGTGTGCTTGCAATGATGCAAGTATCAATTCTCTGTATGGGCTATGGTTCAAGGCCATCCAACCCCATATCATAACAACTAAATCCCCCAATACTAAATCCACTCTTTACCATTCCTTGCCCCCCGACCACAATTTGTCCTCATCAGCTGCTGATGCTTCCATGAACAATTACGTGGACATATTTCTGTCAATGGAACTTTTTCCATCACGTTCAATCTAGACGATAGGAATGGCAATCCACTCAGACACCTAGTTTAGTCCTTGTTAGAGGGGAATTACCCATCTGGGCGAGAGCGAGTTTACTGGTGTTATGTCGATGAACAGTTGCCCGACTGACAGCACTGAGCAGGGGGGATGCCAATCGGGTCAAACAACTAGTGAATGGATGACCACATGGAAAAATGATGGGCAGTTCTGCATAGGGACTATTTTAGCATGTTTTTCTTCACCTGAAGATTCATGCTGCCCATAAGGTCAAGAATATAACTGAAGGAACGAAAGGTTGAGGTATAAATCTGGATCAACTTGGTTGGTTGGTTGGTTGTATTCAGCAATATTCCAGCAATATGGCGGCAGTCTGTAAATAGTCAAGTCTGGGCAGACAATCCAGTGATCAACAGTGTGAGCATTGGGATACGATGACATGTGTCAACCAAGTCAGGGCGCCTCTTATGACAAGCATGGGTTGTTGAAGACCAATTCTATCTCAGATCTTCGCGAGTCCAATATATCTAAGGGATAGCTAAACCTTTCTTTGAAGCCACTGGCGTATCAAAGCCAAGTTATTGGTTTTGATAAAACAAAACTAGAAATACAAGGGTTGAACAAACCGTGTAAATAGTGAGCATCGATCCAGGGTCAAGAGGAAAGGTTCCTTTCCTGCCAGACTAAAATGTTGTTGTATTGTAGTGCACAGTTTCACTCAACATCAGTGAGCAATCCAAAACAGCATAGGAGAGTATTACTGACACATACATGAACCACCCACATAGCTGTATCAATGTGAATTTATAATATAAATAAATATATATCTTGCTTTTGTTCATTTGAATGAATTGAATCAGTTGGGGTTTTTCGCCGCTTTTAGCAATATTCTAGCAATATCTTGGCTGGGGGCACTAGAAATGGGCTTCACCCATTGTACCCATGTGGGGAATCGAACCCGGTGTAACAGGCCAAACTTTCCCCCTGGCCAAATTTCCCCCCCCCTTGAATCAACTTAAAGGCTACTTGTTTCCCATCCTTGTTCTTATATCAAAAGGGGGAGATTCTGGGCTAGCTAGGCTATTTCTTCCCCTGATGCTCATGCTATCAACCAATGATATGACTGTGTCTATTCTATGATGCTGGTAACGTTGATGTTTTTGATACATCATGTTTATTATCTTGAAAACCTGATTCACAAACTAATTCACTCCGATTCAATACATTTTTATCTAAAAGCATACACATAGATGTACTGGTGAATAAAGACATGTGAAGATCTGGGTTAGGATTGGTCTTCAGCAACCCATGCTTGTCGTAATAGGCGATTAACAGGATTGGGTGGTCAGGCACATTGACTTGGTTAACACGTCTTCACATCCCAATTGCATAGAATGATGGTCATGCTGTTTATCACTGGGTTGTTTGGTCCAGACTCAATTATTTACAGACCGCCATCATATAGCTGGAATATTGCTGAGTGCAGCGTAAAACTGAACTCACTCACTCACTCACTCATTCTGTTGGTCTATGTCTCAATTCTCCCTGAAGCTCAACAACCAAACCAACCAAACCTGGTGATAAAAACAATAAAACTTACCTGTGAAGAGGAGTAAAGTTGCCACAGCAACAAGTATTAGCCATCTATATCCTCCAGTATCCATGACGATACGAATATGGTGAACATCTTCATAAAACACTACTCCAACCATGGGAACATCGCTGACAACCTCAGCACAGTTGTCACAACTCTACCACACAATGACCTTCACTGTCATGAAAACCACCTCTTCTCCTGTATCACGTGTGCTGCTGGTGAATGACGATACCTAGCCCTCTGGTCCTCTGTGTCACTCGTCGTGACATCATATTGTCACACATTCTGTCACATCGTGACATCCTGCCTCAGTCACAAGGGAGGTAACAGTTTGTGAACTTGCTACATCTCATACAACCCACTCCCACTAAGGAGCGTTTTTGATATCTGACATATAAAACATCCACATCAAACAATCCTGATTTATAGCGGAAGTAACAAAGATGGTATTAAAAATGTCGTCCTTGTACAACATCAAAATCAGGATTCATTCACTAAGTTTCACTCCAACATCAATCTCTTAAACACCCTCCTACAACAGAGCCACAGGACAAGTGAAAGTCTATGTCATCAAATATTCATTGCAAGCTGTTTGAAATAATCAGCATATATATGACAACATCGTCATATTTCAACCTCAACACGCAAAGAGAGTTTACACAAAACAATCTCTTGTAAGCAACACATCAGTCCCCCAATATTGCTACTTCCTGGAGATGTCGATAACTCTAATGACGCATCTATTTCATTACAGTGTCACTCAGAATGTCACTGGGGAGAATTGTTGTCAGAAAGGCGAAACAGTTGTCAGATAGAATAACGTCTATTAAGTATCTATTGAGAATCTGATATTACACACACTGCAAACAGAATCAGAATCTACCGACGTCTTGTACATCACCTGCGTAAAGTTCATTGATTTTACAGGTAGTATAAACCACCTCCTTAGTTTCACATATTAACAATATTCTCCTGCATACCGACACCAGCTGCTTGAGGCCACCTGGATGGATGCAGTCATCTACAGGAAGTGTCAAGTTCCATTGATGAATAGAAATCTCCAGATCAGGGAGAAGATCTTGTGTATCTTGGTCGACAAGTCCATATTGTCTTGAAGAAAATGACAAACTACTCACAGGAGCACTTAACGATGATCGCTCCGATCCGCTGACGAAGTAAACTACTCCTAGCATCCACTGTACATCAGCCTGCTGGAAGCTGCGGTTACTACATAGACTGTTCAGGCTGAATCATGCCTCAAGCTGACACCATCCTTGAAATCTGCAACCACTTACCAGTCACTAGAGGTCAGGACTCGTCAAACAACAATTCCAATCCCGATTCCACTGTGACAATGTCCAATGGGTAATACTCTCAAATTTAACAGTTGTTTCTGATGCTCCTCTGAAATGTTATCAAAACTGTCTTAGAAATTTTGTTATCAAACCTGATCAGATTGTGAAGTTTCCTTACAATGGTGGTGTCGATTCGCAATGAAGTGAGCTGTCTGAATAGTATAGAACTACTCCTTAGGGGTCTGCAGTAGCCATAAAACAGCCATAAAGGAACCCTAGGGATCCCTCAGTGTGACAGCTGCCTTATCTCAATCTGTTCACAATTTCCCCCAAAACTGTCCCTTTCCGAAAACTCACAAACACAAATTATGATCCAATGCTGTAGCAGATGACCATCACTGTCCCAACTTCAACATCGTCGAAGTTTACATTGTTTACAACGTTACAGTCAACTGAGCACCAAGTTCGGAGGTGTTATCAGTACGATCCTTTCATAACGAGCCTCACACCCGCTTCAGTTCTCAATCACTGCACTACGATGCTGTAGCACGGTCCAGTAAACACATGGTCAATGGGCTTCTTCGGCCTAACAAAGAGGCATGGGATGATCGTCCGATTGACCACACATCATGTCCAGTATTCCTTTCTCTATCCCCAGTTCTCTGCACTACGCTTAGTCGCTCGTTTGGCCAAGTGACACACGCAACATCGCGCCTCGCACTGCCTCTGTGCTTGGCTATCAATAGCTGAACAGCTGCCTCGGAGGACAAATCTTACTCAGAATGGATCAGACCGAGCCTCCTCCCTCACAAAGACTCGTCAGTTTCTGTTTACAACTGGGTACTACAAAGTTGATTTCTGTCAGAATAGATCCTTCTCTTGGGATGCAGATCCTAATGTTTCCCTGTTGTAGGGACAGAAGTAATCCTTTTATTTATCAAACATTGTCAAAAATGTTATTCCTAGCAGTTGTGATATTATAATCAAGAGGAATTTAGCTTGAAGAAAGACAATCTTTTTTATTACATATTTTCATTATATAATCATCAAAACAAATCAAAGGGCAGTTGATTAATTCAGTTGTTTAACAGTCGTATCATGAAGATGCTAGTTAGATTACTTGCATATCTCCATGACTGAACTGAAATTTGTTTTAACATTTTAAACTATTATCAACTATTTGACAGCTACAGTTGGACATTTAAACCATTAACAATTTAACCGCTTAAGTTAAATTTTCACATTATCATCTATTCAACAGCTACGCAGTTGGATGTTAAACCATTAACAATTTAACTGCTAAACTTCACAATTTACAACATTATCAACTACAAAATGTATTTTCACAGCTACAGCTGGACATTTTAAACCATTAACAATTCAAGTGCTAAAGTTATATATATTTACAACATTATCAACTATTTGACAGCTACATCTGGACATTTAAACCATTAACAATTTAACTGCTAAACTTCAAAATTTACAACATTATCAACTATTTTGATAAGCACACTTGAACAGTTACATCAACTATTTTGACATCTACAGTTGAACATTTGAGCAAAATTAAGTATTATAAACTATTATTACTATCTACATAAACTGTGAAGATCATCAGCTATTTTACATATTACAGATAGTGAAAATGGGAAGAATTATTTTAGAAAATACATTATTGTGTGTCCTCTTCACACTCTATTTCCATTTTAACTCTATCCATGTCTGTTTAAATATTCATAACCCTGACAAACAGAAAACAGATCCATATTTAATCTGAACATTAAATCTTGAAACAAATGATTTTGTAATTGAGAAAATATTATCAGTTCCTAGACAAATCCTACCAAACTGATGCTATCTTCCTGTCAACAATCACTGCATCCCTCATATGCCATCGTCTGTCATCTGCCGACTAATACAGTCAAATCGGATTCCTTTCATGTAAAAAGGTTTATTATCAGTTCATTTGTCATCAGGAAAATCTCCACGATGCTGTCAAAGCAGAGACCAATCTCATCCAATCCAACCTTCCACCATGTCCAGTGAAGCAGAGCCCTCAAGCCATTCAGGTCTAAGTACACATTTCCCTTGTCAATCTTACACTAAATTTCAATTTTCAACATCAAACAATTCAGGACAAACAGGCTGCATGTCACTTTACAGACTCAGTGACCTTGACCTGTCCTGGTTTCAAGTTTAGACCTAACATTTTTTCACCCACCTTGAAGTGCTATTATCTCAAGATGAGGCAAGATTTTCCATTATTAAAGATGCCATGGGAATTTCAGAACAAAATTCGTCTGTTACAACTTATGCTTGTTTTAATATGACACTGTGTAGAATGGGTGAACAGGTTCCATGAAATGGTTCATTCTGCATCACCATATGTTGAATGAGTGAGTGAGTATGGTTTTACGTCACTTTTATCAATATCATGGTTGGAGACACCAGAAAAAGGCTTCACACATTGTACCCATGTGGGAAATCGAACCCAGGCCTTCGGCATGACGAGCCATCGCTTTAACCATTTGGCTTCCCCATCACCCTATATGCTGAAACACTCATCTTTGCTCATAATATCAAAGCCTGGTTTGTTTTGTCAAGGCCGGTGTCAGACAGCTGGAACATTGCTCGATGCAACATCTGATACCAAACAAACAAACATTTGTGAAAGTATACTTCATATATAATACTCTCATGACATCATACTGTCCTACAGAAAGGGCAAGTCATAAAGAAATATTTCACAATTTTTCAATCAATTATGGTTGTTGTTTTTTCACAACAATAAACTGGATCTTGGTTTAGCCTGGCATGATGCGTTTACAACTTTAACAAAAACAAATTATTTGAAATTGAAAAAAACGTTCTCTTGGATTATTCCTGCATTTGATCATCCTACAAAGTTATTCCTTTTTAAAAAAATATATTAGGTATCTGCAGACTGCAGTCTCCTGAAGAACATACTCAGGCAAGATCTTGGTCATCTCGTGGTTTACAGGGGCGGTGGGGTAGTCTAGTGGTTAAAGCGTTGGCTCGTCATGCCAAAGACCCGGGTTCGAATCCCAACATGGGTACAATGAGTGAAGCCCATTTCTGGTGTCCCCCGCCGTGATATTGCTGGAATATTGCTAAAAGCAGCATAAAACCAAACTCAGTCAGTCGTGGTTTACAGAATTTTTGTATAAAAAACATGGTCTCAACCTTAGAAAAGAAATATAATAAGTTTCAGTTTTATGTATTTCTGTGCAAGTTAAGCCTGTCTTAGCCATCTTATGTGTTATGAATGCATTAGAGTCAAACAAACATGCTTTTTAGGGCTTAGTTTCTCCAATTTTCATTTTTTAGGGTCAGTGGATTCTAATTGAGCAAAATAATCCTGCCTACGGAAATGTTTTCATGGTAATACCTTGCAAATTAGAATGTCTCCAAATATTATAATCCACATCACATGCCTGTAGTGGATGCTAATCAACAGTGATTCATAAACACATGTTTACAATATGGTCAAAATCTTACAATGGACCGTGCTTTTAGCAGGGATTTCTTATGGTTATAAAAAGGGATTTGTCACATTTATTTACATGCCACTAATGCCCAGTCAATATTCCGGTCATGATTCATACGCTGAGCTGTCTTAAAGAACGTGGACATTCAGAAAGTGTGACGTCTGCTGGTACTTGCTGTGTCAAGCACAGAGATCTCAGGACTGATTCAACCCAGGATTACTCCGAGACTGTCGATAATTCATGTCTGTCCTCAGTGAAATCAACTGTTCCTAAATCTGTCGCGTGGTGTGCTTTTTCACGTCTCCGTAGCACATTGCCTCATTTAGTCTGCTGCACATGGAACAAAGGAATCTCAAAGAATGGAAGGCAAACATGCACAACAATGCCACCTAATCTAAGGCTTGTCTGCCTCAGATGACGTCTGCTCATAGGGAAAATGTCGCCAAAAACTAATCATATCAATGGAAACTTGATGAAAAATGAGCAAAATGGCCGTTCAGTCTTTGATCCTGCTAAGACAATTAACATTGCATTAAACAGCAAACAAATGTCTAAGTCGGTCATTGTTCTTTGAATGATCACAACCCGTTTCCTTCGACACCATTCAGAAGTTAGCTGCAGAATCTAATGTTTCTGATCAAGAAAATTACAAAGCATGTCTCTCTCTGAAAATAATCAATAATATGTCTTTACGAGGTCGGACTAACATTGTTTTTGTTTGATATTAAGCAGGCATGGTTAAAAGAAGTTGCGGTTGATTGTGTTAATTATAAAGAAAAACGTGCAGCCATGACATCGCATGTTGGACATCAGGTCTGTTCATTACAAAGTTTGTTATATTTTCATCAAGAAACCTCTTCAAAAGTACTCAGGTGCGGTGTTCTTGTGGCTAATGCTTTGGCTTGTCATTCAAAAACTCATCTCTCTTCTGCAGATGGGTTCATTGCATAGATCTGGAGCTACATCTCTCTGCCTCGTGATACAGCTGGAATACTACTAAACATGGTGTAAACTGAAGTCAGTCACTCTACAGTATATCAGTAAACATCGTAAACCTAGAAGGGTAAAAGTGTCAAGTCCAAGGACAATTGGGCAGAAGTTCTGCTGAGTGAGTGAGTGGGTGTGAGTCAGCGAATGAGTGGGCGGGCAAGTGAGTGAGTGAGTGAGTGGGTGTGAGTAAGCGAATGACTGAGTAAGTGGGCGGGCAAGTGAGCGAGTGGGTGTGAGTAATGTAAGCGAATGAGTGGGCGGGCGAGAGGATGGGCGAGTGGGCGGATGAGTGAGTGAGTGAGTGGGTGGGTGAGCGAGCGAGTGAGCGAGGGAAGGAAGGAGGAAGTGAGGGAGAACGGAGCAAGCTGTATGCTGCCTTAAAGAGTAAGTTAGTTTTATCATGTCAAATTACTGCTAAAGCTGGTAAGCAGCCCATGTAAAGCCAACAGGTATGGGATAATGTACCAACAAACAAAAGATCCTAATCAGGGTAGTTTTTGTCTCTCAAACCTATGGGTTGGCAGATCCTGGCATGACTAAGATACTCAACTCCTGTTCAAACTCAAAGCACCATGACTGACCAGCTCTTTAGTTCCCCACAAGCTCATATAAAGTCCCTGGAAAATGAAGACTTTCATAAAACAAATGATCATTGAATTTTGTTTCTCATTATAAAATGTATACTATAAACATCCC